>NC_060274.1:41827144-41832976 GCF_021613505.1 Equus quagga | reverse complement strand
CTCACCCACTCCCCTCTGCCCAGATCACGTCTCCCCATGAAGGAGCCATGCTACAGCTCTGAGCCCCTGCAGCTGCTGAATAAACCTTCCTCCCTGAGTGAGGGAAGCGGGTCAGGAATTAATGGGAAGGCACACACTGCACACTACATTTTCTCCGCAGACAGAAGCAGGTGGAGCAGGAGCATCAATGCGAGTAGCTGAGAAGAAGGACCCTGAGCTCCCTGAGAACATCTGTGGTCCGGGCAGCAATGGTCACACTCCAGAGAGAGCAGGGAATCTTCTCCCAAAAAGGACGAGCCAACAGCCAGCCATCTGCTCGGGACCGCACCTTTAGCCACACAGAAAGGATAGATTCTTCCCTAACTGTTGTCAGTTGTCCAGACATCCTGCATGCCCTGGGTCACAATGCCTCATCCACCATGTCAACCCCGTGTGGCCCATCGGCATCCAGCCAGCCACGCCACCTGCGGTAAGTGCACAGCCTCTGCCCGTGGAAAGAGCGCCCCAGAACGTGACAATGGCGGCGCCTCACAGGGCACTTTTTTCCCTGAGCACAGAGGGAGGCACCAGCCCCTCAGTGCCACCGGCTCCTGGCTCTCCAGGGACCTCACACCAGAGGGGAGGGTGGGAGCGAGTTTCTATAAGTGGCCTTGATACAAATGACAGGCTCATTAGAATTCCAAACATCTACTGGTTTTTCAAGAAATAATATTTATTTCCTGCCAATTAGAGAATAACTAAAGAAATCCAGACTCATTATAAAGAATGCAGAAAGCTCAGAAAATTAAAAATCCTACCATACGACTCAGCAATTGCCGTAGTAATATGGAATAGTTCATTCCAGCCTTCTCTCTATGAAATTAAGCGTGCGCACACACATACTGTGAAAATTGGGACTCGACTCTATATACTGTTTCACATGTGACTTTTACCACTTCAAATCTTAGCCTTGGGTCAGTTTTTCAAGCTGAGCCGTATACATCCCTCTGCCTTCTCCTCCAGGCCGTGCTCATCACACCGGTTGACATCCTGACCACACTCTATCGAACATCTCATTCAGCAAAATCCTGGTTTCATAAAATTATTAGCTCAAGGTCTCCCTCCTGGGCTCTAAGTTCTCAGGCTAAGAGCCATCTTTCCACCCCGGCGCGTTCCGCGCTGACAATGCGCACACACGCAAGTTTGCTGAAAGAACACAGTGAGTGACAACCACCCGACAAGCACACTTCGGGCCTGCAGCGCAGACAGCTCTGAGCAGCTCACAGGACTGGGGAGACAGAGCAGAAAGGGCTGGGGCTCCTCTTCACATTTCACAGGCTGGCAAACAGAGGTACCAGAAGTGAGGATGGTGTGGCAGTCCTCACAGCTGCCAGGTGAGTCCTGGCCCCTGAATCAAGCCTAAGGAAAGCCTGCATGGGGAGGAGAAAGGACAGGGGCCCAGGAAGGGTGGGAGTGAACACACACCCGCGTGGGCTCGGGACTCGGTCCGGGGAGCTGTGGCCCTTAGACTGGCTTCCACGGGTCCCTTTTGGAAACATTGGGAGTAAGACAATTAACCATGAAATAATGCTCTCACTAACACATCATAAGAGTCATCTTTCAGCAAGTGAAGGTTGAACAAAATGGACAGAGTGCACCATGTACATGCCTGTCCTGCCATCTGTGGCCACAGGCCCCACCACGTCAGCATCAAGATGACTCCACCCTCAGAACCACGAGTCTCCTGTGTCCCCTCACAGTCCTGATGGAAACACTCATTACATCTTGTCCAAGTGCTCCTGGTGTTGGGTCCTCGTGGTGAGAAATGTTCCTGGGGTGTCCAGGCTCAGGGACAGTGCAGACTGCCCAGCCCAAGGGTGGGCGTCCCCGATGAGAGACTCAGCAAATGGCCCAGGAACGCTCAGACCCAGACAGGGAGTGCCTCCCACGCTCGTCCATCCCAATTGTACATGCAAATCCGCTGCCTTGCCTCAGAGCACCACCTGCACTTTCCTAAATCTGCTGTGACCCTGTCCTGTGCCAGGCAATGGCCACACTAGGGCTGAGAACTTACAACAGTGAAACAAGCTGTCAGTGGAAACCCTCCCTGGAGGACTGTTGGGGTCACAACCAGAACTAAGGACTATGTTCTTACCACCTATCACCTCCGAGGAACAGGGCCAGGACCAGCCCAGGCGGCCTGGCTGATAAGAGGCCAAGCTGGGACTCAGGCTCGTCTCTGCAGCTGGCACACCAAGCAGTCTCCATGGCCTCCTGGAACCAGCCAGAGAAATGTCTGCCTCATCCAGTCAGTTCACCTTCCCACTAGGGAAACTGACTTCCAGAGAAGGACCCATCCCTGACAGGTGGGGTTGGAGCAAGGCTGAGCTCCAGGACAGGTGTTTCTCCATCAACTCAAAGGGATGTGGCCAGTTTCCCAAATACACATGGACATCAGAGCAAACACAACTCTAAAATGGATCCAGTAAATGGGAGAAAGGTCAAAAATACTGTGCACATCTGTGGCCATCAGCCGGGGATAAGGGGTAAATAAACTGTCAGCTACTGTGGAGACTAAAGCAAACAAGCTCATATCCTGTGTTTGTCTAAATGCCTTGCAGGGACCTTCATAAAGAAAGATGTGTTTGGACTGCAGCTGTGTGTAATTTTCCAAGCCTGCACTCACGGGGGTCAGCACATCCTCCACAACAGGCCTCGGACACAAGACAAATGCGTGCGAGGAAAACACGTCCCACATGCCCCTCAAAAGAGGGCTCAAGCAGATTAGAGTAAAAATACATTTTTAAAAATACACACCACCATCGACGCACAAAAGACAAAAATTAAAAGCAATGAAGAAGAAGAAAAGAATGAGGCTATTTTAATTTTGAGCTTCCTAGCAGTTACCTCAACAAGGGGAAAAACGATCCAAATTGAAGTTCTAGAGATGAAAACATAACCTCTGAGATGGAAGCTGTACTGGATGGGGGAACGGCAGGTTACACGCTGCACAAGCAAAGACTAGCGAACTTGAAGGCACAGCAGTAGAAACCATCCAAAATGAAATAAAAAGAATTCAAAAAATAAAAAAAGATCAATGAGACATGGGACAACTTCAAGATCCTGACATAAGGGGAACTGGTATTCCTGAAGGAAGATAGGAGGGACATAAGAATATTCGAAAAGGAGTCACTGAGGTTTTTTCCCAAAAAATTTGGTGAAACTATAATCCTACAGATGCAAGAAGCTTTTTCAATAAACTGCAAGCACAAGACATGTGAAGACAACTACACCAAGGCACATAAATTCAAATTTCTTAAAACCAGCAATGAAGAGAACATCTTAAAAGCAGACAGAGAAAAAAGACATATTTCATACAGAAGAACAAAGAGTTGATGGCAGACTTCTTGCTGAAAACAATACAAGAGACAACAGAGCAACAACTTTAAAGTTCTTGGGGGAGAAAACCTATCAACATAGAATTCTATAGTCAGAGAAAAGAAATTCAAAAAAATGAAGGCAAAATAAAGAGTTTTTCTAGAAATATAAAAACCGACAGTTTTTGTCACCTGCAAGCCCACACTACAAGAAACATCAGAGGAAATTCTTTAAGCAGAAAAACAAAAAACATATGGAACTATGCCACATGTGTGCCACCTAAATGAACGAAGACCAATGGAAACGGAACAACATGAGTTAATACAGAAGGTCCATGCTTGTTATTTACAACTCTTTAAAAGAGAACTGACTGTATAAACAAAAATAAGAACAGGGTCGAATGGAGTGTACAGAGGGAAAAGTAAAATATACAGCAACGATTCCACAAAGGCCCAGGAGGGAGAAACGGAGGCACGTCATGCGAGCTTCTGAGCTGTGAGCGACGTGGAGCAATGAACCCCAGGACATAGACTGTTCTAAGTTAAAGAGACCTTCTAGAGCCCAAAGCAACCACTAAAATCACAAAACAAACAGTTATAACCAACAAGCCAGCAAAGGAGGTAAGGAGAAGCCACAGAACATGCTCAGTAAACCTTAAAAAGGCAGAAAAAGGGAAAAAACAACCACCGAGAATAGATGGGACAAACCAAGAGCCAACAGCAAGATGACAGACGTAAACCTAACCATATTAACAGTGAAGACGGGCTACACACCCCAGGCAGAAGCAGAGATGGTCAGATTAGACTTAGAAAAAAGAAAACCCAACACTTTAAATAAATAAACGCAAACAGATTAAAAATAAAACGATGGAAAAAGGCATGCCTTCTGACAATAATCAAAGGAAAGCTGGAATGGCTTTGTTAATATCAGATAAAATCAGATTACCAGGATAAAGAGGGTTATTTCTTAATGATAAAAGAGTTAATTCATGGAGAAGGACTAACAATCCTAAATGTTGACAAATCAAGGAAGAAAGCTTGAGAATACAAGAAGCAAAAACTGATAGAACTGAAAGAAGAAACAGAAAAAATCTATAATTATACTGGAGAGTTCAATAGCCCTCTCGCAATAATTGAGAGAACAAGTAGCCAGAAAATCAGAAAGATATAGACCACATGAACAACCCTATCAACCAACTGGCCTAATGGATATTTATAGAACATTCCAGACACAAGAACGCCACAACGGCAGGA
The DNA here is from genome assembly GCF_021613505.1 of Equus quagga. NCBI lineage: Eukaryota > Metazoa > Chordata > Mammalia > Perissodactyla > Equidae > Equus > Equus quagga. The sequence continues at coordinate 41,828,366 of NC_060274.1, read as the reverse complement.
TACACATTACTTTCAAGTGTTCATGAGTCATTGACCAAAGCAGACTATTTCTGGGCCATAAATTTAAGAAGATTCAAATTCAAAAAGCATCTTCTCTGACCAAAACAGAATTAGATTTGAAGTCAAAAACAGAAAGCTCTTTGCAAAATTCCTCAAAAAACATACTTCTAAATAATCCATGGGTCTAATAAAAATTGAAAGGGAAATGAGAAAGCATTTTGAACTGAAGAAAAACACAGCATCTCAGTGATTCTGGGATGCTGCTAAAGTACTTGAGGGGAAACTCACAGAGTGAAATGCTTACATTAGAAGAGAAAAAAAGCTCTCGAATCAATGGCCTCAGCTTCTACCTTAAGAAACTACAAAAAGACAGGCAAATTAAAACCAAAATAAGCAGAAGAAAAAAATAATAAAAATCAGAAAGGTAAATAGAGAAATCAAGGAAGCCAAAAGAAAGTGCTTTAAGAAAATCAATTTTAGATAAACCTTTAGCCAATATGGTCAGTAAAAAAGGGAAGATACAAATTACCCAGGTCAGGAATGAAAGAGGTGACGTCACTACAGATTCTGCAGATGTTAAAAGGATAACAAGGAAATGTTGTGAACTTTATTCTAATAATTTTGACAACTCAGATTAAATGGACAGATTCCTTGAAAGATTAAAAAACACCAAGCTCATTCAAGGAAAAGAAAAGATAACCTGACTGGCTCTATTTAAAGAAATTGAATTTGTAATTAAACTTTCCCCAAAGAAAATGCCATGCCCAAATGGATTCACCAGTAAATTCTGTCACACATTTAAGAACGAAATAATACCAATTCTACAAAAACTTTTCCAGAAAACTGAACAGGAGCAAATACTCCCAAACTCTTCTGTGGTATCAGCATTGCTTTGACACCACATAAAGACAACATAAGAAAGGAAAGCCATGGACTAATACCCTTCAGAATCATAAACGGAAAAAAATCTAAACAAAATGTCAGCACATATGTACACATTCACACATGTACCCTACACACTCACACGCATATTAACATGTGTACATGCACACATGCACGCACATGTATACAGGTGCACACATGTACACACTCATACACACACGATCACATGCATGTACACACTCACACGCATATTAACATGTGTGCACGCACATGCACGTACATGTATACAGGTGCACACATGCACACACTCATACACACACGATCACATGCATGTACACAC
>NC_060274.1:41796477-41827134 GCF_021613505.1 Equus quagga | reverse complement strand
ACACACTCATACACACACGATCACATGCATGTACACACTCACACACACGTACACATACACACATCAACATGTCTGTTACTTCAGCCAACCCACCACACGGCTCCAACTTGTGCAGCATCTGCTCCCTGGATTGTGTGCACTTCTCTTGATAAAAGTATTTAATCCAGTATCCCAAACACAAATAAGCGGCCTGGTAAAGAGCTAAATAGGGAATAAAAAGAGAAGTCTCTTAAACACCAACGAATTGAACAACAATTGAAGAAATGGATAAATTCCTAGAAATATACAGCCTATCAAGACTGAATGATGAAGAAATAGAAAATCTGAACAGACCAGTTACTAGGAAGGGGATTGAATCAGTAATCAAAAGTCTCCAAACACAGAAAAGTCCAGGACCAGATAGCTTTGCTGGTGAATTCTACCAAACATTTAAAGAAGAATTAATACCAATCCTTCTCAAACTCTTCCAAAAAGTAGAAGAGGTCTTGAGAACACTTTCAGACTCATTTTATGAGGCCAGCATCACCCTGATACCAAACCAGACAAGGACACCACAGGAGAGGAAAATTACAGGCCAATATTCCTGATGAAATTCTCAACAAACTATTAGAAAACTGAATTCAACACTACATTAAAAGAATCATACATCATGAGCAAGTGAGATTTACTCTAAGGATGCAAGGATGGTTCAATATCTGGAAATCAATCAACGTGATATACCACATTAACAAAATGAAAGTTAAAAATCATATGATCATCTCAATAGATACTGGAAAAGCATTTGACCAAATTCAACATCCATTTACAATAAAAACTCTTAACAAAGTAGGTATAGTGGGAATGTACCTCAATGTAATAAAGGCATGACAAGCCCACAGCTAACATCATAGTCAACAGTGAAAAGACGAAAGGTTTTTCTCCAAGATCAAGAGCAAGATAAGGATGCCCACTTTCACCACTCTTATTTAACGTAGTACTGGAAGTCCCAGCCAGAGCAATTAGGCAAAAAAAAGGCATCCAAATTGGAAAGGAAGTAGGAAAACCGTCTCTATTTGCAAATGACATGATATTATATAAAGAAAACCCTAAAGACTCCATTAAAAAAAAAACTGTTAGAACATATGAATTCAGTAAAGCTGCAGGATACAAAATTAATGTACAGAAATCTGTTGTGTTTCTACACACCAACAACAAATTATCAGAAAGAGAAATTAACAAAGGAATCCCATTTAAAATTACATCAAAAAGAATAGAATACCCAGGAACAAATTTAACCCAAAAAAAGAAGGCAAATCTTATGATTTGAGGAGACACTTGGAACACTGAGACATTCTGAGGGAGCATGTGATACCCGCAGAATAGGCCCAATGGACCCCGCGCCACAGGTACCCCAGGTGGTGGTGCAGACAGAAAGGGACAGTGGATGGCACAGCTGGGATGCAGCCCAAGAGGCCCCAGCTGGGCTGAGGTGAGGGCACAGGCCTCAAGCATCAGGTGGCACTCAAGGAGCCGCACCAGCAGCTGCTTTAAAAAGAAAGTGGCAAAGCGACAGCTGAAGTTGTATTCCAAGCCAATGAAGAAGAGGACAGGACAGGAAACCTCCAAGTCACCATTTCATCCTGGGAACAAGACCCAGACTGTGCTTTCCCGGGAGCCACGTCTCCACTACATGCTTTGCCATCAGGGGAGAGTCCATCTCTGCAGCCCCCGGAATTGGCCAGGCCCTGCATCTGCTCTGACAGCACAAGCAGACATGGGGCAGGTCAGCAGACTGCCTGCCACTGGGAATGCCACCATCCAGAAAAGAAGAGACAGATAATGGGACTTCTTAAAACCATGATACTGCCCTTCCTATGACACTGTTAAGAAAATAAACAGGCCAAAGCCAGGGAGAAAATATTTGCAAATTGGGTATCTGATGATGGATGAGTAGAGAATCTATAAAGGCTCCTGTACCTTCTTGTGGGTAGGGGGGCAGGGGCCGTTGTTAGAGACCTGGAGTTGGGGGGTCTCCTGGGGACAGTGGAGGGGCAGCCTGGTGACACCGCTTACCACCGAGTCACTGACCTAAGGAGGTCCCGACCCCTCGTGGACCATGATGCTGACCTCCAGCTGCTGGGAAGACAGATGGAAACGGGGCGATGAGGGGCGCAGCCCCTCCCATTGGCAGCACGTGCCCAGAGAAAAGGCTCCAGTGGGCCAAGGGGGACCCTCATCCAGAAGCTTCCTCATGAGGGGGTGGGAGGAAGGGGCAGGCCTGGGAAGGCTCCCGTGCACACTGGTAGAACCCTCTGCCAGTCACCAGCCCCTAACCTTCCTGCCGGGCACTGGACAAAACACTCATCTTGCCCCAAATGCAGAAGGGGCTAGAGCGCCTGCCGTGACAGCGAGCCACAGAGGCGGGCACAGGCCACACTCAGACCCTCCGCTCGTCCCTGATGCTTCCCCGAAAGCACAGTGTCTCTGTTTGGTGGGGCAGGAAACCCTGGAGACTTTCTCCTAGGAAGGCAAGGTGGCATCTGTTTGGACCAAGCCACAGCTGCGCTCCAGGAACAAGCGCAGTGGCTGCCCGGACACAGGCTGCCTGAGCATTGAAGCAGGGCAGCTCCCACCCTGCGAAACGCCTCCACAGCCAGAAGGAACTCAGCCCTGAGTGGAGAGCCAGCTTCCTACTTTCATCCTCAGGAAGATGAGCAGCCTTTCCCAAATGGGGTCCTGCAGAACACTGGCCCAGGCTATCCATGGGGTGCCACACGAGAAAGGGTTCCAACCCTGACCCACTCAGGAGCAAGCAGGGACCTTACAACTGGACATCTCAGGAGCCCTACTACCCCAGAGGGAATCTTGAGGGGGGCAGCGTCCACAATTGTTCAAACCCCCTCCCCATCCTACCTGTCTCCTTTACCTACCCAGGGGTCTGCAGCAGGCGGCCCAGTGGTCTCCCACCCACCCTTAGTCCCCCAGACTACTGTCAGGTACAGCCCACCTGGCTGTCCTCAGCCCAGTATGACTGCCACAACTCGGCCTACAGGTCTAGGGCAAGTTCTGGGGCGTGGTGTTCTGTGCTCCACCCAGGGGCAGGCCCGAGTCTGCAGCCCGCGTGGCCCCGTCACCAAGCTCTGCACGCAGGCGGCACTCTCCTCACGACTCCTGGCCGCTGCATGGGCCAGGCCCGGCTGTGGGTCCTCGCCTCACCTCCTTCTTCGGGGCACGCCCACTTTTTCTTCCAAGACCTCTACTGCCACCTCCCCTGAGAAAGGTTCTCTCCCTCCCGCTCACAACCACCCACTCAGGGCCCCTCTGCATCCACTTCTAGCGAGGCCAGACAGGAAGGTGAACTTGGCTCCATGTCCTCACATCCCCCGATGTCTTCTCAGGGCACAGAAGGTGGGTGTCGCAGGTGGGCAGCCTGCATGCTGCAAGCCGAAGCTGTTAGTCCGGGCTTGGCTTGACCTCTGCAGGACTTGGATGTGACCTGTCACAGAAAGGTCTCAAAACCCCAGCAAACAGCCTACCACAGTGAGGGGTCCTGGCATCATGAGCTGTCACCAACTGGCCCCCAGCAGGCAAGTTTCAAGGCCAGGTAGTGGCAGGCCCGGGGCAAGGGCCAGTGCAGACCTGCTCCACAGAGCCCTCCACCAAGGCAGGCCTTGGCAAGAGGCCGTGATGGCCAGCTACGTCTGCCACGGGGCAGAAGGCAGGGAGGTGGCCCGCAGGCAGATCTGGACCTGCACACAGCCTCACAACACAGCCAGCATCTCCCGCCTGGAACCCTTTATTGTACATGCTGAGGGCACCAGTGCAAGAATTTTCTTATCTGCAAATGCAACACTTATGTCCCAGGAAGCAAACCAATGAAGAGCGAGGCTAAAACAATGGGTGACTCACAGCCATGCTGGGCAAAACCGCTTCACAATCAGTCTAGGTCATACCTCTAACACGGGAATCCACCTGGCACGTCCTTACCCCAGAAGTAATTCAAATTACATTTGAACAAAGGGGAGGCTGCGCTTACCGTGGCCAATTCATCAAACTTGCCGAAGAGCTCGTTGAGGAGTTTCACCAGCTCCTGGGCCGTGCACTGAGACGCCAAGCCCGTGAAGCCCACGATGTCTGCGAAGAGGATGCTGCAAGAGAAAGGGGTGCCAGGCTGCCCTCCACACACGGACAGGAGCCAGCCTCTGAGACAACTTACAACCCCCTGGCATCACGTAGACATTCAGCTTTACAAGTCACCTTAAAATAGAGCTCCCCATTTATTCCTGGACACAGGCTGGAAATGAAGGCTGCTTTGTTCCCATTTTATAGGTGAGAAAATTGAGGCAGGGAGAAGCTGTGGTACTCCCACACAGACACAGAGGCAGTAAACACTGGAGCCATTCAGAGCTCCTGCTGACCCCTCCCAGGACACGGGGGAGCAGCTCCACGTCCATCCCTTTGTGAGATGGCCCCGTGACAGGGTCATGACCAGTGGCACGTGAGCAGAAGTGCCATCTTCTAAGAAGTGAGCAGCCCTTGGCACCCTCTTTTCCCCTCCTGCCGGCTGATGCAGGCAACACAAGGCTGGGGCACTGTCAGAGCTCACAAAGGATTACTGTGCTGCAGGAGGGGCCGCCCCTTGGCCAGCTACGAGGGCAGGGACCCACCTCTCTTGGGTAGAGCCTCTCTATGCCAGGTGTCCATTTACTACAGAGCCTGGGTCAGTCCAAACAACACAGTGCCTACCCACAGCGCAGAGCCATCTTCCAGGATACCACCAAGACTTTAAAAGTCTTAAAGAGTGAAACAACACAGTGGGACAGAGAGCTTTAGAAGAATGGAGAGCCCTCCCTGAGCCATGCACTTAGGAGAAGCTGGGGTCTTCCTGAAGAGTCCTCCAAGCGACCCAAGTCCCCATACGTGTGAGGGACGAGGGAGATATGACCAGGGGCCTATCTCAGGACAAGGCACCCCTCTGAACCCACATGGGAGAGGCCAAGGGGCCTGATCACAGAGCCGCTGGACCAGTGCCCAGGTGCCCCCTCCAGACCTCCCTCCCCAGGGGAAAGCGAGCCCCTCACTCTAGAAGACACTGCAAAGCTAACTTTTGTCACCAGGAGCCAAAAACATCCTCAGCCGTGAGGGACGAGGGAGATCATATACGTGGGGACACTGAAGGAGTCTGCGAGACCTGAATGTGCACCTCCAGTTTAAGTGGATAAAGAGGTGTGCAATTACAGTATTTTGCTTTTTTGACACAATTGTGTTCATATATTGATTCCTGATGCCAGATCTTAACTCAGATCTGCATTCGCAATAACATCTCATGCCAGAAAGCAGAGACCCACATCATATGCAGAAAGTGGGGGTCCTTGTTATAGGCAGGAGGCGAGGACCAGTATCATAGGCAGAGAGTGAGGGCTCGCATCATACACAGAAAGTGGGGACCCACTTTACACGCAGAAAGTGGCACCCACATCTCAGAGAGGCTTCTCCCTGATGAGGCCATCACCCCACCACATAGCACCCATGCCCCGCCCATCATGCGCAGAGAGCTGCCGTGTTTACCCCACAACAAGCCTCACGTCCTGTCATAATCCCCTAACTGCAGGACAGCATCCCTGAGACTGTGAGAAGCTTGAGGATGCCGACCCTGACTCGTACCTCTCACAGCATCTAACACAGAGCAAGGGGGATCAGTGTCTGTGTTCTGAGCGAATGAATGAATGAATGAGTCAAAACTGGGTGTCTAGGATATTAGAAGTGTCAGTAATTGATGCTGGGAAGCTGAGAAAAGGAACTGCAAGAGTTGGGGGAGAGAGATGACACAGTTTTCTTCTGTTTTGGTACAAAATTCAGGCTTATTTACATCCCGGAGAACCCGTCACTGTTTCCTTCCTTCTCCACTCTATAACTAATACTTCACTCGTGCACCTTTCTCTATCCACTGGCTTTTCAGTCTCCGGTCATTCATTCAGTTCCACGAACACCAACTGAGCGCTGCCAACCCCCATGCTAGGACAGCTCCGAGTGTTTGCCCTGCCTGTCCTCCTCCTCGACTACCTGTGGGAAACTTCCTCCGCTGAAGCACCCTGACACCCTCCATTCACAGAGGCAAGCACATGTGGAGGGCCTCATACATGCCAGATGCCTCTCCTCAGGAGCTCAACAGCCAGGAGTAGAAGGCTCAGAGCAGGGAGGGGCAGACACATCAACAATTTCAACAGAGTAGAAGCTTTGACTGCTTCTGTCGATTGCTCTTTTTATTCCAGTAAAGCAATGATATGGGAAGCCCAGAATTCTGCAGGAGGGCACGGCACCCACATCGCTGATGCAGCCAGGCTAGAGCAGGATCTGGAGGCCACCCAGGAATTATCCAAACAAAGAAGAAAGGAAGAAAAGAAGGAAGGAAGAAAGCAAGGAAGGAAGGAAGAAAGGAAGGAAGGAAGGAAAGGAGGAAGGAAGGAAGGAAAGGAGGAAGGAAGGAAGGAAGGAAGGAAGCAAGGAAAGAAGGAAGGAAAGGAGGAAGGAAGGAAGTAGGGAGGGAAAGAAGGAGGGAGAGAGGGAGGGAGGAAGGAAGGATTGGTTCAGAAGTACAAATAGCATGTGTAAAACTAAGATGGGTGAGAAACCATACAATGACTTGTCAAAAGCCAAGGGATGCAGACTGGTTAGGACGTTGGTACAAACAGTAAGCAGCAGAGCATGAGTCTCCAGGATGAGAGGCTCCTGAGAGTCATCCAACGAAGGGCAGGAGGGGTGCAGGGGTTAGAGCTCAGACTCCAGTGGGGCTGCCCAGCTCCAACATTTACAATAGGACTCCAGGCAACTTATCACACACTTCCACACGTCAGTCCTCTCTTCCGTAAAATGGGAACAAGACTAGAGTCCATCTCATGGAATTATGAAGGTTAAATGGATTAACAAACATAAAGCCCTTAAACTAATACCTTGCACCTGATAAGAGCTCAACAATTGCTTATAACTACTTATAATAATTTGTAAGTGTTATAATACAACAAATAGTTATGGAAGGATTTATGTGCTGGGCATTGTTCTAGGTGGTCAGGGTTTAGCAATGAACAAAAGATTCAAACATCGGTGCCTGCAAAAGGCTTCCATTCCAGTTGGGGGACATAGATGCTGACAGTGTATCAAAGGTGACAAGAGGGACTGTGGGGAAACATAAAGCAGAAAAGATGGGTGTGAAGCTGTGAGCGATGTTAACTAGGACTGGTCAGGCGACATTTGAGTCCTGAAGGGAGGAGGGAGGGGGCCATGAAGATACTGGGAGAAGAGGGCTCCAGGCAGAAGGAACAGCAGGTGCTGCTGCTGTGATTTTTGCTAGATACAGAATTCCTGTCTATTTAGTTCAGCCCTTGAGTGTGCCATCCCACTCCATGGTTTCTGATGCGAAATCTGCTTAAAACCTTATAGAGCCTCCCTTGTGTGTGAGGAGTTGCTTCTCTCTTGCTGCTTTCAAGAGTCCCTCCTTGTCTTTGGCTTTTCACAATTTGATTATGATGTGTCTAGGTATGGGTCTCTTTGAGTTTATTTTAATTGAGCTTCTTCAATGTATAGACTCATGTTTATCACCACATTTGGGACATTTTTGGCCACTATTTTTTCAAATATTCTTTCTGCCCTTTTCTCTCTTTCCTCTCCTCTGGGACTCTCACTATGAGTGTGTTGCTCCACTTGATGGTGTCCCCCAAGTCTCTCGGGCTCTGATCATTTTTCTTCACCCTTTTTTCATTCTGTTCTTCAGCCTGGGTAATCGCAATCAACCTATCTTCAAGTTCACTGATTCCTTCTTCAGCCTGCTCAAATCTGCTGCTGAGCTTCCCCCAACAAATTTTTCATTTTAGTTATTGCATTTTTCAAATTTGAAATTTCTACTTGGTTGGTTTTTTATAATTTATATTTCTTTATTGGTATTTTCTATTTGATGAAAAAGCATTCTCACACTTTCCTTTACTTAAGCACAGTGTGTTCTTTAAACATATTTAAAATAGCTGATTTAAAGTTTTATATGACAAGTCCAATGGCTGGGCTTCCTCTGGGACAGCTTCTGTTGATTGCTTTTTTATTCTAGTGTGAGCCATACATTCTTGTTTTCTTGCATGTCCCATATATTTTAATTGAAAACTGGATACCATAATGTGGCAACTCTGAAAATCAGGTAATTCCACCTCAGGACTTGTTGTTCCTGTTTGTTTATGTTATCATTTAGTGACTTTTCTGAACTAAATCTGTAAAGTCTGTATTCTTTGTTGTGTGAAGCCACTAAAGTCTCTGCTTCATTAGCTTAGAGGTCAGGTAATGACTGGACAGAAATTTCCTTACATGCCTGCAGCCAATAAGTCCCTCAGTCTCTGACAGTGAGGTTTATGTGCATATTGGGGCATGCCAGCAACACCCAGCCAGGCAGATTACAACTCTGCCTTAGCCTTCACTTCCTGCATGTGCAGAGCCTCATGGCCAGCCAGAGGTGAGAGCTGGGATCCTTCTCAGGCCTTTCTAGAGTATATGCACATCCCTATGCTTGTGCATGGTCTTCTGATTCCAAGAAATATTCCCAGAGCTATTCAAAGTACCTGATGAACATCTCATTCCTCAGTTTTTTCCTTTAAGTTTTTGAATACTTCGCTACTTGCCTCAACTGTTATCACTGCCAAAGGCAGCTCTGATGTCAAACAATTGCCACTGACTGTTTTCAACAAATGTCCTGGGGCAAAGGCTGTTCACACTAAGCTTTGAGTCAGCTCAAATAAAGACAGGCCTGTGAGTGGGTTTTTCCAGGGAATTTCCAGACTGTCAAATAATGACAGTTCTCTGAGAATGGAGCTTTGAAAGAGCAACAACCTGGTTCTGCCTCCTCCAGTGGCTACCAGGCTGCAGGTTTTCACTGTGACTGCAGCTACTGGTTTTCAGAGCTATCGTGGCACTGGGGAGATGGGAGGATGGAACAGGGCAAGTTAGAACTCAACAAAGCTCACTCTTCTTAGCAAGATTTACCTGTTTTTCTTAAATAAACATTCCTGAATTATTGCGAGACTTTGGTTAATTTCCAGTGTTCTGACAATGTTGATTCTGATCATTTTTGCCACTGTTGTCATTGCCTTTACGGAGGAGAGGATTTTCAGATATCTTTACTCCACCATTCCCAATGGCATCAGCAAGCTGACGTGTGAATGGTATACTGAGTTTAGACTTTAATTCTGGAGTGATGTGGAAGCACTGAAGGATTCTAACAAGGGTTGTAGGGAGGACAATGAGATGTTTGTATCTAGGCTGTAGAAAGACATTTCTGACCCCTGCTGGAAGGTGGCCAGAAGGGCTAGGATGGATCTAGTACCATGGGTGACAGGGAGCCTAAGCTTCCTCTCCTATCTCACAGCTGTTGTGCCTGCATCCAGCACATCAGTCCACTAGCTGCTGGGAATAAGGTTCCCACCAGGGAACATGGGGCAGATTTTTCGGCAGCCAAGGGAAGTGGTGACTCACCACACCTATATTTGCTGTCCCAGGTCAGAGGAGAGGGAGGGAAAGGCATTTGGGCACCCATGCAATAAGCCCCCCTCCACCTGAAGCCCCAGATGTCTGATTCTTTATCTGCTGTGGGAACTCTGCCCCCTTGAAGTGCTCCCTGGAACGTTCTGGTGGTTTGGTCTTCTCAGCAGGGGGCTGGGTCACTGTACTGTGTCCTTACCCAGTAAGGAGAGGTAGAGGACAAATAGGAAAAGTCTAGGCAGACGTCAGCATGAGCCAATCCCAGGTCCAGCCCCAGCCCTGCCAGTCACTGGCCAGGGAATCCTGCACACTCGCCTCACTTTGCTGAACCACTATTTCCTCACCTATAAGGTGGAGGTGACAGTTCCTGTGGATCACAAGGATCTGATGACATTAAACGAAACCAAGCATCCAGCAGGGAGGCCTGTCCTGCCTAGTCTCAAATGCTGGCCCCACACACTGGGCCTTAACTCCGCCTGACTTCATTGCACCCCTCTGCAGGAGGATGACACTGGTCCTCACCAAGAGGCACGATGATGGGAGTGGGTGCACTCACCAGACAGCAGTTAGCCACGCTGGCTGGCACACGGGGGTGGCAGGGGCCCTGATGGGGAGGGGCTGGCAGCAGCAGGCCTTGGTTCATTTCAGATGAATGAGTACCGGCTGTAGGGACCTGGTCTACAGCGCTTAACACACACAGAATGAGGCTTTTCTTATCCTTTTGTGTCTGCAGACGCCTAGGGAACAGGGAGGCCTGACACCAACAGCCAGAAGAGCCGGCAAAGAACAGCAAGAATGGATGGAGAGCACTTCCCTCCTTCAAGCCACCATCTCCTACCTGAGAGACACTTATGGAAAGCACTAGTCCCAAACAGGCCACACTCAGCTCTTGCAAGTACTTTGAAAAGGAATGCACAATTTAAGAGGATAAAATGCTTTTTCACAGAATCTTTAAAAACAAAGAAGCAAACCTCAGAGTGTCTGGAGCAAGCTGGCTCACTCTGAGGACTCAGCTTCCCCACCTGCAAAATGGGAATGACAACCCCTACCTCCCGGGGCTGTCATGAGATGAACAGAGAGGAGGAGAAGGCCCCTGGCGCCAGTGAGAATAAGGCTCAGCTATTAACCCAATACAAGCAAATTCCAAGCCCAGAATGTCCCACTGCCCAAACCTGGCTTAGGGACAGAGTTCTGACCCTCTCTAGCCAACACAGGAAATAAAAGGTGGTGAAATAATGGAAAAGAGCAGCTGTGACATGAATCACCTGAGAAGCCACCAGCCCCACTGCTCCCATGGGACCTGCTTCTCTGCCTGGCAGGTGCTCACCTGGGCCTCCGGACTCACACCTGCCTCCTCCCCTACTCACAGCTGGGGTCTATTGCCCACCTCTGCCATCACCTCCACTCTATAACATCACCTCCTGTCTCCATCATCATCTTCCACCTCCAGCCATGACCTCCCGCCTCATCCATCACCCCACCTCCTCCATCACCCCTTCTCCTTCATCACCCCCACCTTCTCCATCCCCCACCTCCTCCATTACTCCCGCCTCTTCCACCACCCCCCACCTCCTCCATCACCCCCACCTCCTCCATTACCCCTACCTCTACCAACACCTCCCACTTTTGCCATCACTCTCAGCTCCTCCATCACTTCTACCTCCTTTATCACCTCCACCTCCACCATCACCTGTACTTCCAACATCACCTCCAACTCCAACACCTCCCACTCAGCTCCCTAAATCCACCACCAGGCCAGTGCCAGTCCTACCTCACGTTGTCATGCCGCTGGATGTAAATCTTGTGGAAAATCCTCTCGGGGGGCTTCAGGAAGTCCTCCTTCATCTCCATGGCGACGTTCCGGGGCAAGAGACTCATGAGCAGCCGCTCCTGGACAGGAAAGATGGGCCTGCATGATACAGCAGGGTCCTCCCTTGCATTTCCTTGATGCGCCCACCCCAATGAGGTTGGTGCTGAGGAGCTGCCCTGAATAAGAGGATGCAGACCCTCCTCATGCATGCTCGGCACACAGTCCAGTCCGGCAGACCCTGCCTGGCCTCGGGAGCTTAGTTGGGTCCACACCCCGATCTGGACTATCATTGCACAGGCAACTCACTCCCAAGGCACTGGGCAAGTGTTGGCATCACCTCCAGAACACCCAGCCTGCTCATGCGCCCCAGCTTAGTGAGCTGCAGGTCACAGGGAGGAAACACCACTGCCTCCAACCAGGCCCAGCCTCACTCCGCACCCCACTCCTCAACACGGCCCATCTCACACCTCCCTTAACAGTCAGTATTCTCCACAAGCCCCTCTCTCAGCACCCCTGGAACCACTCTCCTGAGAGAACTGCCACCTCTGGGGACCCCAGCTGAGGGAAGACCTTGGGGACTCTTGGTCTCTCCATCACCTCAGCTTCCCTGCACAATTTGCAGCTAGAGCAGGGAAGCTGAGTCAGTCACAGACCAAGGGGCTACACCAGGAAGAAAACAGAGGGGACTCTGACCAGCCCTGGACCTCAAGAGATGATGGGAGAGCACTGGGGGCCAGCAAGTGCCAGCCCCAAAGGATGAGGGAGAAGGCTGCTGGAGGCCTGGGCATGCAGCCCCTAGCGCAGGGGAACAGTGGGCTGGGGCACAGGGTGCTGGGAGAGATGGCTGTGGCAGTCAGCCACTGTCCCTGGATCCCTTCTCCACCTCTAGCACCACAATCTAGCCCTTTATTCTCATCTGGGGACTTGATGACCTGGAATAAACACTACATTGCCCAGCCTCCTGTGCAGCTAGATGTGGCCAAGGAGACAGAAGTTGAAGGATCATGTGGGAGCTTCTGGAATATTCCTTAAAGACAGCTTGTTCCTCTTCCCTTCCTTTCTGCTGTTGTGGGGATATAGCCATGATGGCTGGATCTCTACCCACCACCTTGGTTCATGAGGATGAAACCCACACAGTGGCAATGGAAGACCATTTAATTAGATGGATACTGGGTTGTGAGGGTTGCATGAATCAAACCTGCCACATCAACCATAAAATGCCTGCCCTGGAATTTGCATACAAGAGGAAAATAGCTCTCTCACTTGTATCAATCATTGTCATTTGAAGTTCCTAACAGCAGGCTGTATTTCTGATCAAGGGCTCAGCAATTAGCTCCATCCACAAGATTAGTGATGGTACCTAAAGCCAACACACATTAATAACCAAGACTAGAAGTACATAACCTTTCCCATAGGGAGCAAAACAGGCAACTGACAAGATCAAGCACCCATCCCTGATGAAAAACAAGAAACAGCAAACAACCTGGGATGAAATAGCTCACTGACATCACAGAGATACTACCTGAAACCTGCACCCAATCTCAGACCCCGTCCTAAGCCCCAGGCAGCATAAACCTCATCAGGAGCAGACATAGCACTGATAAGTTCTAGCCAGGAAGTAAGATATAGAGCCAGAAATCAGAGGGACAAATTTATGAACATGGGTCATACAAAGTATGCCGGCATCCTATGAAGGCTACGCAAAAGCCTTAGTACACTTATCTTGACTATCAAAATGTGACTTAAAATAAATGTGCTATTCTTAATAAACATTAGATATTTAAATAACAATAGTGAGGACTCTGCTTCTGGGAAGATGGAGAAGTACTTTTCCCTGTTCCTCCCACTAAGTCCTGGACATCACACATAAAACAGTCATCAGAAGGCTCTGAAAGGCAGAGGGAAGAGGCAGAGACATCAGAGCTGAGGAACACCAGAGTGGTGAAGCCCTGGTCTTTTTTTTTGCCTCACATATCCCCAAATGAGTGCTGGAGATGTGAGTACCCAGAAATGCCAGGAGACACAACAGTAAGTTCCAACAAAAGCCGGCTCTCTCTGGCCAAAGCACCAAGATAGGGGCAGCCTCAGGAGAAGAAAACTATTAGACAATATCGCTCTACTCCAGGCAAACCGCTGAAAAATCTGCAAACTTCCACACTCCCAGGCTGTGAGGAGGCACCAACCCCACACTGGGGTGTCAGAGAGGCCACATTAGGAGTTCAGCCTTTCTGGCTGATGACACATGACCCCCAAGTCCATGGAGTCAGTGGAGACCATGGGCTCTCCTGCTATTCCCTCCCAGTCAGGTGCCAAAACTCTCTCTCCTGCATGGCAGTAAGGAGGAACCCTTCTCCATCGAGTCCCCACAGAGGCCCAGTGTGGAGCCTGGACTTGTACCCAAACCTGGCAGTATCGAGGTGATGGCCCCCTTTTCCTCTGCCAAGTGAAGTCACAGAAAACCAGCCAAAACACAAGGTCCAAATAAGACACAGAGCCTCATACATAATACTCCAAGTGTCCAGTTTCCAACTGGAGATCACTCAGCATACCAAGAAATGGAACAATCTAACAAATGAATAATGACAATCAATGAACACAAAACAACACCAAGATAACACAATAATTAGAATAACTAGCAAGACTTTAAAGCAGCCATGGTAAGAATGATTCTATGAACAACCATAAGTGCATTTGAAAAAATGAAAAAACAGGAACTCCAGCAAAGAAATAGAAGATATAAAGAAGAATCAAGTGGAAATTTTACAGCTGGAAAAAAAAAAAAAAAACCTAAAATAAAAAGCTCGACAGATGGGCTCAAGAGCAGAATGGAAAGAACAGAGGAAAGCTTAGTGAACTTGAAGGCAGGACGATAGAAACTGCCCAAACTGAACACAGAGAAAACAGACTGAAAAAAAATAATAATAAACACAGGAACTCATGGGACTATAACAAAAGATTTAACATTCTTGTCAATGGAGTCACAGAAGAGGAAAAAGAAGGTGGCTAAAAAAAATATTCAAAGAAATAATGGATTGGAGGTCTGCCCTGTAGCCAAGTGGTTAAGTTTGCATGGCCCGCTCTGGAGAACCGGGGTTCACCAGTTCAGATCCTGGGCATGGACCTACATACCACTCATCAAGCCATGCTGTGGTGGCATCCCACATAGAAGAACTAGAATCTCTTGCAAGCAGGATATAAAACTATGTGCTGGGGCTTTGAGGAGAAAAGGAAAAAGAAGAAGATTGGCAACAAATGTTAGCTCAGGACGAATTGTACTTACCAAAAAAAGAAAGAAAGAATGGATGAAAATTCCCCAAATTTCACCAAAACATAAACCTACACATTCAGGAAACTGAGAGAATACCGAAGAGGACAAACCAAAGAAATCCACACCAAGACGCCAACATAGTCAAACTTCAGAAAACTGAAGACGAAAAACAAGCCTTGAAGGTAGTGAGAGAGTAACAATACCTCACCTACAGAGGAAAGACAATTTGAATCAGAGCAGATTTCTCATGAGAAACCATGGAGACCACAAGAAAGTGACAGACACATCATTTTTCAAGTGCTGAGAGAAAAGTGTTCTGTCAACCCAGAACCCTTCAGGAAATGAAGGAAAACCAAGACATTCTTAGGTGAAGGGAAACTAACAGATTTTGCCACCAGCAGACCTGCCCTAAAAGAATGGCTAAAGGAAGTCCTCTAAACAGAAATAAAAGGAGAAAAGGATCTTTGAACATCAAGAAGGAAGAAAGAATGTGGTAAGAGAAAACTATGCATAAATACAATAGATTTTCCTTCTCCATTGTTTGATGGTTAAAGAAAAACTGTAACACTGCCTGATGTGGCTCTAATGTATGTAGAAGAAATATTTAAGACAAGTTTACCATAAATGAGCTTGAGGGACAAGGATGGAGGAGTGGCTTCTACATTTCACTCTATCTGGTAAAATGTTAACAACACTAGGACATGGTAAGTAAGTTATGTATATATAATATAAAACCTAGAACAACCACTAAAAAAGCTATACAAAAATATATACTCAAGGACACAATAATTAATCAAAATTGAATTCTAAAAAAATATTCAAGTAACACACAAGAAGGCAGTGAAAAAAAGAAAAAAACAAGAAAGCAAAAAATAAAGTGATAGACTTAAGCTCTATCATGTTCTAAATAAAAACTTAAAAACAAAGATTGGCAGAGTGGATAAAAAAACATGACCCAACTATGCGGTGTCACCAAGAAACTCACTTAAAATATAGCATAAGCAGGTTGTAGGAAAAAGATGAAAAAAATATATCATGCAAATATTAATCAAAAAATAGGACACTAGTATTAAAAATACAATATCTAAAATCACTCAAAAAATGGAATATTTAGGTGCAAATCTATCAAAACAAGTAATGGGCTTGCATGCTGAGAACTACAAAACACTGATTGAAGAGTTAAAAAAGATCTGAATAAATGGAGAGACATACCATTTTCATGGACTGGAAGACGCAATATAGTAAAGATGTCAATTCTCCCCAAGTCGACAGGCTTAACACAAATCCTATCAAAATCCCAGCAAAGTCTTTGGAAGATATAGGCCAGATTATTCTAAAACTTATACAGAAAGGCAAAGAAATAATAACAACTAAAATCATTTTGAGAAATAACAACAAAGTGGGAGGAATCACTCTACTCGATTTCAGGATTTATGATATAGCCACAATAATCAAGACTGTGTGGAAGGATAAACACATAGGGCAACTGAACAAAACACAGAACTCAGAAACAGACCCACACAAATATGCCCAGCTGATTTTGTGTGTGTGTGTGTGTGTGTGTGTGTGTGTGTGAGGAAGATTGGCCCTGAGCTAACATCTGTGCCCATCTTCCTCTATTTCATGTGGGATGCCACCACAGCATGGCTTGACAAGTGGTGCTAGGTCTGTGCCCGGGATCCAATGCAAACCTGTGCACCCTGGGTCGCTGAAATGGAGTGCATGAACTTAACCACTACGCCACCAGGCAGGCCCCACCCAACTGATTTTTGACAAAGGCACAAAAGCAATTCAATGGAGGAGGCATAGTGTTTTCAACAAATGGTGCTTGAGCAACTGGACATCCATAAGCAAAAAAACAAACCTTGATCTAAACTTCACACCTTATGCATATATTTAAATGTAAATAATAACATTATAAAACTGTTAGAAAAGATATAAGAGAAATCTTTGGGATCTGGGGCCAGGCAAAGAGTTTTTGATCCAAAAGCACAATCCATAAAAGGGAAAGTTGATAAACTGAACTTCATCAAAATTAAAAACATTTGCTCTGCGAAGATCTTGTTAAGAGGATCAAAAGACAAGTTACAGACTGGGGGGATTTGTTTGAAAAACAAACATCCAACAAAGAACTAGTATCTAAAATATATAAAGAACTCTCAAAGCTCAACAGTAAAAGATAGATGATAGATAGATAGATGGATGGATGGACAGACAGATGGATGGATGGACAGATGGATGGATGGGTACATAGATGGATGGTGGATAGATGGATGGATAGATAGATAGATAGATGGATGGATAGATGGACGGATATATACAGAGAGAGATTGTGAATAGATGGATGGATACATAGATAGATAGATAGATAGATAGATCCAGTTAGAAAATGGGCAAAAGACATCAACAAACATTTCCCCAAAGAAGACACAGAGATGGCAAACAATAACATGAAAAGATGTTCCACATCACAGCCATCAGGGAAATGCAAATTAAAACTACCATGATACATTACCACACACCTATCAAAACTGTTTCAATAAAAAAGTGACATCACCACATGCTGGCAAGGATGCAGAGAAACAGGATCCCTCAAACTTTGCTGTCAGGAATGAAAAATGGTACAGTCACTCTGGAAAACAGTTGCACAATTTCTTAATAAACTAAGCATACAACTACCATGCGAGCCAGCAAGTGCACTCCTAGACATTCACGCCAGAGCAATTAAGATGTATGTTCACACAAAAACCTGCACATGAGGGTTCATAGCAACTTTATTTGTACTGGCCCCAAAGTGGAAAGGACCAAGATGTCCTTCAACAGGTGAGTGGTTAAGCAAATAGCGGTCCCTCCCCACCGTGGAACACTACTTGGCAGTAAAGGAATGAGCTGTTGATTCAGCAACAACCTGGATGGATCTCCAGAGGATTATGAAAAATGCCAATCCCCAAAGTCTACACTGCCTGATTTCACTTACAGTCCATTCCTGAAATGACACATTTGTAGAAATGGAGAACAGATTAGTGGTTGCCAGGTTTAAGATCAGAGGTGGGGAGGAGGGAGGGTGAGTGGCTGTGCAAGGGCGGCATGAGGGATCCCTGTGGGGATGGATGGTTCCGCATCTTGGCTGTACGGATGTCCACATCCTGCTGTGACGTCGTGTACTAGTTCTGCACGATGTTACCACTGGGAAAATGGGGTGAAGGATACACAGGATCTCTCTGTATTGTTTCTTACACCTACGTGTGACTCTACACTCAAAATAAAAAGGTGAATTAAAAAACACAGATTCTGGGGCCGGCCCAGTGGCACAGTGTTTAAGTTCCCACGTTCCACTTCGGCAGCCTGAGGTTCGCCAGTTCGGATCCCGGGTGCAGACACGGTACCACTTGGCACGCCATGTTGAGCTAGGCGTCCCACATATAAAGTAGAGGAAGATGGGCAGGGATGTTAGCTCAGGGCCAGTCTTCCTCAGGGAAAAGAGGAGGATTGGCAGCAGTTAGCTCAGGGCTAATCTTCTTCTTCTTCAAAAAAAGAAAAACACAGATTCTGGATGTGGAGAAAACCCTCATACCTTGCTGGTGGGAATGTGAAGTGGTGGAGCCACTTTCTAAGCAGTCTGGCAGTTCCTCAAAATGCTAACATGGAGTTACCATACAACCCAGCGACTCCACACCTGGATGTCCACCCAAGAGAAATGAAAACGTTGGTCCACACAACACTTGCACGTGAATGTTCACAGCAGCATTATTCATAACAGCCAAAAAGTGGAAATAACCCAGATGTCCATCACCTGAAGAATGGATAAACAGAATGTGGCCCATCCATACAGTCGAACACTCTTCAGCCGTAACAAGGAATGAAGCACTCACATGGGCTACAATGTAGACGCACCTTGAGAACATCGTGCAAAGTAGAAGAAGCCAGATTCAAAAGGCCGGATATTATATGATTCCATTTATATGAAGCATCCAGAACAGGCAAATCCATAGAGAGAGAACATGGACTAGTGAGTGCCTAGGTGTGGGAGGAGAGCATAGGGAGTGACTGCTAACGGGTACAAGTCTCTTTAGGGGTGATGAAAATATTCTCAAATTAGATTATTGCGATGGTTACGAGCTCTAAATATGAGAAAACCATTTAGTTGTTCTGAACTTTAAATTGAGTTTTATGGTATGTAAACTACAGATCAATAAAGCTTTTTGTAGTTAAAAAATAAGTGACAACTGTAGTGGTTTCAAAGAGTGCTGGGAATAGGCCAGACCTCTTAAAACTCCATCCTATATCACTTAAATGGAAGTTTACTTTCTCTTGATAAATTTTCTTACACAATGGGAAATCAAAATTGCCCCATCTACCTTGTTACGATGACAAACTGAGTATGTGCTTTATAAACAGCTGCAGATCACTTTGGAACTAGGACTTCATAAAGGCGTTTGAGGAACAGCAGCCCTTGGAGCAGCAGCCTCTGCAGGGGCGGGAGGAAGCTGATCTCAGGGTCGGATCTTGCAAGCCCAGGTTTCCTGGCTGGGCTGTGGGGAGCAGCAGGGGAGGAATGGGAGCTAAAGCCTGACCTTCTGAGGCCTGCCACCCCCTTCCCTATGCTCTCCAGCTGCGACAGGTTCAGACCTCAGGGGTAGACAACAGTGGGGAGCTGTGAAACCCTGAGGCCCCCAGGTGATCTTTACCACCCAGTGGAGTGGCCCTTCGGGCCCAGCCGGACCCTCTCCAAGCTGAAGGAAGTCAGGGTTGCAACTTACCAACCTGGTCGCCCTACCTCAGAAACAACTTCTGTGACCTCTCATCCACTGCCTGAATGTCACCCACTGCTCCTCGCCTGCCAGCCTCTCCCTGGCAAACTCCTTCAAAGCCCTGGCCAGGTATTTCCTGATGCCCCCTCCTTCCCCACACGGCACGCCCACGGACCCCCCCCTCCTCCACACCCCAGCGCCCTCCTTCCCCACACGGCACGCCCACGGACCCCCACTCCTCCACACCCCAGCGCCCTCCGTCCCCACACGGCACGCCCACGGACCCCCACTCCCTCATATCCCAGCGCCCTCCTTCTCCACGCGGCACGTCCCATGGACCCCCCACTCCTCCACATCCCAGCACCCCTATCCTCCACACGGCATGCCCCACGAGGGCCACCTGCTGTTCTCTGTCTCCCATCCACAGTCACACTGCATCTGGCATCTAGAGTGAAGACTAGGACCTCTGTCCCAGAGTCTCCAGACCTGGCATGGGCCAGGCACTCAAATGTGCTGGGTCACGGATGACCATCCCCCACAGGAATTCCCTAACTGCTTCAGCTCTAGAACTTATTTGTGAATCTGGAAGTTCAACTCACAGCATCTGCCTTAGCTCGAGCTTCCTATTCTCTGTACTGAAATGCTCGCATGCACTATCTGGGGTGTGCTGGCTCTGTGCCCCGCATGGAAACAGGGAAGGGGCCCTGGAGAGAGGCATTTTGTGTGCATTTCTGAAATGCTAAGAGCAGCTTTGGGAGTGAAATGGAACATGTGTGACAGTCAGTCAGAAACTGAAAGACATCACCTGGCAGGCCCAGAAATGCCTACTCAAATAGAAGAAGGGGCGAGCATGCCCTGCAGAGGACACCAACTTGGAGCAGAAAGCTCAGCAGCACCTATTTGTTCTCCGCAAACATGGCAACTTAAGACACAGCCGGGCCTTACCCCTCAGGCCTGTCTCTGCCCAGTCCCACAAGTCAAGACTCAGGCGTCGGCCGGGCAGCGCTCTCCTGGGGGTTCCGAGGGAGAATCTGCTCCCGGCTCACACAGGCTTTAGCAGACTCCGGCCGCGTTTGATTTGGGGAGCCAAGTCCCATGTCCTTGCTGGCTGTCAACAAGGGCCACTCTCAGCACCCGGAGGCCGCCTGCATTTCTGGGTACATGGCCCCTTCATCTTTAGGTCCCTCAACTTCTGCCTGAGCCCCCCTGAGCTCCTCTCTGCCCCCAGCAGTAGGAAGCACTCGCCTTTCAAAGGACTCGGGGATTAGGTCAGACCCACCGGGTAATCTCCCTTTTGCCATAAATGTATCATAATCATGCCAGTAACCCCAGAGCCGTGCGTGACTGGTGGATGTGAGGCCGAGAGATGGTCAGCAACCCGTTCACGAGGCCGAGAACCTGATCCTGGCACCCGCTCCGGCCTCCTGCCTCCCCAGCTCAGAGCAAGAAGGGAGACCCAGCAGGAGGGTGCTCTTTCCCCAGCCGTGGGCTGCTTCTCCACCTCCAACTACACAAGAATTTCATTCCACAGTCACCCAGGAAAGAGGCCGTGTCTGGACCCAGAGGCCAGGGGCCACCCAGCCCTGTGCACACGCGAGGCCTCGCAACCATGACCCAGCCAGGACCCGCAGCCAGCTTCTCCTTCCTTTCAAATCATTCACTTGACTTCTACTTGAACTAGAGGATTCCATGTTGCTTGGTGGGTGCCATGGACTGAACTGTGTCTCCCCAAAATTTGCATGTCGAAGCCCTCACTCCAGTGTGACTGTATTTAGAAATGGGGCTTTTAGGAGGTATTAAGGTTTAATGAGCTCAAAGAGTGGGGTCCTGATCAGATAGAACCGATGTCCTTATAAGAAGAGGAAGAGAGAGATCTCTCTCTCCACGTGCACACATTGAGGAGAGGCCATGTGAGGAGTTTTAAGAACCCAGTGGGATGTGCCTGCCATATGTGTTGATAGAGATAAAGCACCCAGCTGGAAGGGGGCGATATCTCCCTATATCCCGCATTCAAGGCAAGAAGGAATGCTGAGCAGGGCCTGCTGTCCAGAGCTGGCTCTGCATGGGAAGAGCGATGGAGGTCATCTGGTGCTCGCAAGCCTCCGCCCCACAGCCCAAGTCAGGAGGTCTGGTGCCAGCCTGGGCCAAGGGTGCTGTAGGGCCCGGGGCTGAGCACCGCAGCCTCAGCTCTGGTTCCACGGTGTCCTGGCAATTGTAGGGGTGATGACACCACCGGTTAGTGTCCCCCTCACCAGCAGCACACCTCGCCCCTTGCCTCCTAGGGCCCTATGCATTACACATCAACACTGCCAAGGGGACCAGACAAATGGGTAGCTGGGTCCCTCCCAACCCACTCAGGCACCAAGAGGCAAAACGCCTTGGGGCTGATTCTGCTCATGCACACAGGACTGGGGGAAAGGGGCCGCTCCCCATGGGTCCATGTGACCTGCGTTTCTGAGATTCTGGAATCCTAGCTCCATCCTTCATAATCACGGAGCAAGGTTATACTGTGCTCACAGGAGTTTCTGTCCTATAGAGATTGAATTAAAATGATGTTTGCCTCGTAAGTTTGTATGATTCATCTGTAGAACCATCTGGGCTCGTGATTACTTTTTGGTAAGCTTTTCATTACTGAGTCAATATTTTAATGGTCATGGGCTGTTTCGGCCTCTTTTTTTCCAAATCAGTTTCAGTAACTAACACCTTTCTGGGAATTTGTCCATTTTGTCTAAGTTTTCAAATATTCTGGCATATGGTCATTCTTAGTATTTCCCTCTTATCTGTTTTGAACCCAGCTGTATCTGGAGCCTGGGTTTTCCCACCCCTAATACTCTTATTTCTTCTCCATCAGTCTCTCTAAAGCTTTTCTACTTCAAAGAACCAACTTTCGACATTTTTGTTCTGGAACTGAAAGAGCCCTGTTCAAAGGCCCCTCAGAGCCCTGTGGAATATTTCAACTCAGGAATCCGGAAACCCAAAACCCCTGTGCCAGCCTTTTTATGGCTGAGGATATCTGGGACTGTAGACAGAGAAAGTGGGTCACGGCTGGTTCCGGGGGGATTCTGGGCTCTGGCCTCCGCTGTCCCCGCTCTGCCACAGCTACTTTGTCACTCGCTTCATTATCCTTCCCAAGCCATTTAAATTCTCCGGACCAGCCCCAGTTCTCAGGTTTATAAAATGGAATAAAGCTCTTATACGCTTGACCGTGAAGCAGAGGGCTGAAATGAAATTTAAAGGTCCAAGAACTCAGACAGGGAGAACACCTTCAGACCTGTACCTTCTTCTGTTCTGCCAAGACCCTGCGGCCCAGGACAGCTGGGCGGCCCCGGCACAGGGTAGAGGCCGCTGCTTGTTCTGATGTGGCGGGAGGAGGGGTCACATCAGCGTATCCAAGTCCCTCTCAAAGGAGTCAGCCTCAGGGACTAGTCAGGAAGCTTTTTCAAAGTATAGCAGAGAACCTTCTAGAAGTACAGTGTCTAACGAAGCAGACAGGACTCTGCCCATCCTCTCCCAGGCCTTTGGGTTCTGTGGGCTTCCCGGAGGAGGACGGGAGAGTAATTCTAACAGTTCCACATGTGAAAACGTTGGAGGAGGCCTTGGTCTTGGAGACTGGTCAGGGGAGACCATCTTTTGGAGGCAAAGTGGTTGTACCTTCTTTTAAAATTACCTCTGGGCAACTGTAGGGGTATTAGTTCTAAAGAATGTAGGAAGGGAGGGGTCGCCCCTGATTACTGGGCAATTATCACCTTCTTCATGGGTTTCCAGAAAATCAGCAATTACAGACACAGAACGCCCAGGGATGTGTCCTGGCTGCGGCGGGGGAGTGGTAAAAGCTCACGGCGGCATCCTTACCTAAGACAGTAAGAAACTCTCCCCGGGGTCAGAGGTCAAGTGCACCTTACTACCGGCATCAAAAAGTAACCGATGGACCTGGGGCCAGAACAGTTTTGGGCTGGGGTGTGCGAGCAGTGGAGAAGAGCTGAGAGCCCCCACCCACCTTACTGCCCAGGAATCCAGGAATCGGGCGCAGCAGTGACGTTCCTCAACAGCTTCCATCTGCCTATTCCTGTCCAGGAACAAACCGGGAGGGCAGCTGGGAGGGATGAGGGTTCTAACATTGGGTGTTTGCATTTCAGAGCAGGGTCTCTGGCTCTCCATCCTGCAAACCCTGGCCGGCCAGTCGTGGCCACACAAGTGCAGCCTGTCCTGCAGACACAACCCAGGGAGACATTTCCTGGGCCTCTCAAGTGACACACTTGCTTCGAGCATTGAAGCACAGTTGCCTACCGTGTCACGAAGCCCCCCAGCCTCGGCACCTCTGGATAGATGTGCATCCCGGAGAGAGGAAAGAACAACCCACAAACTTCTAGTGTGTCTGCCCTGCTCACCTCCAAGTCCTTACCTCTGCATTAACCCCCTAAATGTGCATCTCACCAGGTCTCTTTCCTGCTCGCACATGTTGAAGCCCCCACCACAGGGTCATGTGCACACACCTTCCACAGTGTGTGAAGCCCCGCCTCCCTCTCATCTTTTCCCCTCTCCTTCCAGCTGAGGCCACAACAAATTCAACGACTCCCCTCAAACACCAACCACGTTCCAGCTCAGCATCTCGCTCATGCTCCTCCGCCAACTTGACCTCCCTCAAGGACCCCATTCCCAACCCCTCCACTCCCAGCCCACATCTCCCTGCTGCTGCAGAAGCTGATGGGGCACAACTGCCACCACACAGGGATCATTCCAGAGCTGGACCCCCCACCTCTCCCAGAGCCAGAGTTCATCTCCCCTGTATCCTCTCTCAGAACCAGAGAGTGTCTACGAGAATCACCTCCACAAAACTAGGGTGCATCCCACACAGCATCCACTCCAAAAACTAGGGAGCATCCCCTAGCATCTCGTCCACAAAACTGGGGAGCATCCCTGCAGCATCCCCTCCACAAAACTGGAGAGCATCCCTGCAGCATCCCCTCCACAAAACTGGGACACATCCCCCAGCATCTCCTCCACCAAACTCGGGAGCATCCCCCCAGCATCCCCTCCACAAAATTGGGACACATCCCCCAGCATCTCCTCCACCAAACTCGGAAGCATCCCCCCAGCATCCCCTTCCAGAACTGGGGTGGCTCTGCCCATATCCCCTCACATCACACAGGGGGACAAGTTACTGTTTCAGGGCTGGAGATGGCTCTAGAAGCAGCTATTGAATTGAATTCCTTTGTTAACTGAGTTGAAACACAAAAATGCAGGCAGGTCATGACAAGCCTGTATTGGTCAGAGAATCCCTCACCTGTAACTTGGGGAGGTGTGGTTCTCACGCTGACGTAGAGGTGCTGGTTAGAGCTGCCTTGGCCACCTCAAGGCTCCCCTGGGCTCGCCAGGCAGTCCCTGGGTGACGGGGACATACCGAGTGCCCACATTGAGAGCCCCCGAGAGGAGGCTGAGCCTCATCTGAGCCCAAGCACTCCCCTCTGTAACCCCAAAGAGACAGGGTTTCCTGAGCTAAAATCAGCCAGCAGAGGCAGGGAGGACCTGTGCGCTGGTTACCAGGCCACCCAGAGAGACAGGTGGTGTGTGGTGTGACCCCATAGGCTACAATAGATAAGTTCACCCACCAGGTGAACTCATGGAAATGACTGGGCCTTACTCACTTGTATATTCCCAAACACGCACTCAGCTTTGAAGCAACAGATGAAACCACATAAGAAAATGAAAGATGCGTTTGAAAACAAGAATAATTAAATTTTTACACAAAGAAAAGCAAGCCAGAGGAATAGACTCAGGGAGACACAGGGGTCCCTCTGATGAAGCGTCAGCCTCTCCACAGCGAGCAAATTGTTCAGAACCACAGGGATCACAGCACACACCACAGAGAAACACAAGAGGAAAACATGCAGGAAAAACTGGCCATCTGCATCAGCATAGGGAAAGGGGCATCTGAATAAACAGGAGGTACCAAGTCCTAGCAGAGAAAGACAGAGACAGAGAGAGGCAGGGAGGGAGGGGCAGGCCCATCAGATGCAAGCCTGGGAATATGCACTCGACTGAGATGGCTGGGCCCACTGCGGCTTTCCCACCTAAGGGACGGGGCAGGCCTGAGAATCTGCATTTCTAACAGGCTCCCCCGCTGCCAATGCTGTCAGCCCCAGACCCCACTCAGAGAACTGCTGTTACCCAGAGCCAAGTGTAATCAGGTATTACTTATAAAGATATAATAGAGCACTACGTTTTTTGGAAAATACTCAGGACCCAGAGAGAGAAATGATGTCATATTTGCACTGCTGAAAAACGTAACTAAGGAAATACTTCAAGTCTGTATGAATCAAGATGCTCATGAGGAAAAAACATTTTTTAAAACAGTGTCTAAATGTCGGATACTGAAAACATTTGAGTCAGGCACGAAGGGTAAGAAGCAGCAGCTGTCCAGTTACGTTTAGGACATGGATGGATACACCTGTGGGAAACGCTAAGGCAAAAATGCAGAAATAAAATTGTATATACACCAAAACAACAATGACGTGGGAAAAGAATATGCATCAAGGTGAAACCTGGAAAATACAGAGCGTGTAGCTGGATTGACAGGATTGGATGACATTTACCATTTTGCTGATTTCCTGTAAAGAACATCACTTCTGTGGTTAAAACTCAGACGTGTCTCTGAGCCTCTGTGAGTCTGGGCTTCCTCCTCTGTAGGACTGAGAAAACACACTGTTGCTTGTGGCGCTGCTATAAAACCATGTGACATGAGACGCATAAAGTCACAAATGCTGGATGTGCAGCTGCTCCGTGAGAGCAGGACTGTGTGTGTGGTCACTACATCCCCCGGGCCGGACCATGGGCTCAGGGACAGAGAACGCGCACTTGCAGAATCTTTGCATGCAAGCACACAAGAGCGGCCCACGGCCATCACCAGCATCGTCACCATCACTACTGGCATTGACAGACGGGACCGACCTTGAGTTACAAGGTGAGTTACACCAAAGGGACACAAGCTAGACTCAAGGGGACAGCAAGCATTAGAAAATATTTTGAGGCTGGAAGCTAAGCAGTCTATAGGAAAGGCAGCAAGAAAACAATGAAAATAGACAAAAACAGAAGGTGGGAAAGGAAGATACTTGAAAGGAGATGGAAAGCAGAGAGAAAATAGAAAGAAAAGGAAAGGAAGATTCAGAAACACACAAGAATGGCCTAAAAAGTTGCTTTTTCCCGTCCTTCAGGGTGTACAGAAGGGGAGAGGGCTCCAAAGAGTCACTTCTGGGATGACGTGGAAGCATCACACTGAGCTCAAGCACCTCTCAGAGAGCACCAAAGAGACCCTCCAAAAGTGCTGACGCCCATTCTAGAAAACATGCTCAGGGCACAGCCCCAGAAGATACACTATTTATACATGCACATGTGTGCGCACACACATCCACACACACACTTGTACACATCCTCACACATTTATACACACACATGCACCTATACACACATATCCCCACATATCTACAAGCATACACACATGCACACACATGTACAGAAACATACGCATACACAGTCCACATGAATGCAAATCCACACGTGTATCCACACATGCACATGTGCATGTATACACATTTGCACACATGCCCCACATAGCCACAACATGCACGTGTGCAGACTCATACAAATGCACACAGATCCACACAACACACACCTGCACACACACAAATCACATATGTACACATATACACACAGACACACATCTCCCACACACATGCCCCCTACAGACAAATCCACCTACAGATCCCCACACACCATATAAACATACACATGGCATCTACTTCTAAGCAAGATCCTACCTTTACTGTAAACGCTAGGTATGACCACAATATCTATAAATGAAGGTACGTGTATGCATTTTCTAAATGTACAGTCAGTACTTAACCTTGTCTTTACATTAAAGGTAGGATCTTGTTTAGAAACTGATCCCACCTGTTCCACCCCCAGGGAAACCAGCCTCAGCCAGCAGCACCGTGGGGAAGCAGAGTCTGGGTTGTCCAGTGAAAAGCCTCGCCCGGCGCTCTCAGAGCAGCCTCATGGGCCCCAGGACAGCAGCAACTACGCAGAAGGACGAGCCCGGGTACGTGGCTGACGGTGGCTCAGGGCGGTGGGAACCTGGCCTGGCTCCCTCCAAGTCTGCACCCTTTAGATTGAGGGGGACAGTCCCGCTGTCCCAGCAGGTCCTGGCAGGAGCCAGGCAGGGTGCTCTGAGGGCTCACGGTCAAGCTGCCAGTGTGGGGCTACCATGACAACCTTGGTCATGGGGACACCCCACACAGTGTCCAAGATGCCCCCATGCTTGGGGTCAGTAGAAGCCTCAGCCACTCCGTGGGTCCCTCAGGCTGCAGGTCAGCATGGCAAGGACAGCCAGGACATGCCTTGACCACCGACTTCAGGCAAGCTTATTCTGGCTACACCCAGAAGCCAACTTGCCCCAGTGCCCACTCCCAGTGAACCAAATGTCACTGTCAGCTGCTTTTGAGCAGCCCAGCCTCTTCCAGTGGCAGGAAACCCACAGCACCGGCTCTCCAGCTCACTTCTGCCTCCACCCAAGTCCCACCAACCCTCTGGCATCTCCTCTGCAGCCCCATACCTTGTGTCACGAACAGGTAAACAGAGGCTCAGGGACAAGAGAAGGTGGCAGTTCCTTCACCTCCATGTCCAGGGCACCTCCCCCCACAGCTGCCCCGTCTCCTCCAGCTTGCTGAGGGCCTGGAAGCACATGCTGCCCAAAGAGAGGAAGGGCCAGCCCATAGAGGCAGAGGGGCCAACAGGGCCTGAGGCCCCCAACCACCTCCCAGAAGGCCAGGCTGGGCCCCTTGGTGCTCTCTGCTCCCTGCTCCCCACTCTGGCTCCCCACTCCGGCTCCCCACATCCCTGTGAAGGACACTCCACCACACTGACCTGCTTCTCATTCTCGTCCTCCAGTCGCAGCCGGTCCTCGATGCAGTTTCGGGCCTGCAGGAAGGACTTCCTCTGGGAGCGCTCGGCCAGGATCCTCACAAAGACGCCGAACATGTTCACGCTGAGGAAGAGGAGGGCGTTCGCCCCGAGCTGGAAGGGAGAGAACAATGCAGAGCGCCATGCACCGGGGTCCTGAGCTCAGCAGAAGCTCCTAAACATCCTCCCACAACCAGCCCATGAAATAACCATGCTGTCCAGGGCGGCTGCACACACTGCCAACCCACAGCACAAAGTCAGCTTCACGCAGCCACGAGCCAGGGCAATGGGTGCACCCCTCAGCATCCCTCATCCTGTGCGAGGCCTGTCCATGCTATGAGTTTGTCATATAACGGAACAGCATGCAAGAATGCAAGGTGTGTTCCCCAAAATTCAGGTGGAAGCCAGAACCCCCAATACCTCAGAGTGTGACTGTATTTGGAAAGAAGGTCTTTCAAGAGGTAAATAAGGTAAAATGAGGTCACTAGGGTGGCCCTAATCCAATGTGACTGGTGTCCTTAAAGAAGAAGAGATGAGGACACAGGCACACAGAGGGAGGACCAAGTGAGGACACAGGGAGAAGCCGGCTGTCTATACGTCATGGAGAGAGGACTCCAGAGGAACCAGCCCCACCCACACCTTGGTCTCAGATTTCCAGCCTCCAGAACTGAGGAAATAAATGTCTGTTGTTTCAGCAGCCCAGTCTGTGGTATTTGTTACAGCAGCCCTAGCACACTGTTACACCTAGAAAACAGGAACATGAAGAGAGAGTGGTTGTTCCCACAAAAACTACGTGGAATGCTCTGGAAGAAAGCAGCGAAGGAGAGTTGATTAAAAACAAAAAGAAAAAAGGATGGTATTTGGGTATCTAGGGAACACCCATCACGTATGTATTAAGAGGGAGAAAACCCTGCATCCAGAGGCCTGTGCTCTGCCAGGGTCCCTGGGTTCTCACTCCACTTCCACAGATGAGAAACGAGGAATGGGCCCAGGTGAGAAGGAGCCCTCCCAGGTGCCAGCTGAGGCC
Source organism: Equus quagga (assembly GCF_021613505.1). Lineage (NCBI taxonomy): Eukaryota > Metazoa > Chordata > Mammalia > Perissodactyla > Equidae > Equus > Equus quagga. The sequence goes on along the minus strand of NC_060274.1, from coordinate 41,797,831 downwards.
CAGACTCAGATGCTCAGATCTGCTCAACCATGAAAGGATGCCACATGCGGGAGTCAAGGTGGGGTGGCCGAGGAAGGGAGCGTTTTACGACTTCCTGCTTTCATTGGCCTTAATGCCACATCCCCCAGGACTGAACTTGAGGGACTTCACAGAGATCCACGAAAACCAAAGGACTCACTTGCCCCAGGTCACACCTCGCATCATGGCAGATCCAGGCAACGATCAGACCCCACTTCCCCCACTCAGCCTCCTCAGCCAGTCTGTCACCACCTCTTGTAGCCACAGAGCCCAGGGCCTGGCAGGGACGTCTCTCACAGGCCGGCAGGACCATGGCACATCTCCCAGGGGCCCCAGGTGGTTAATGGAGAAGGAAGACGCCCACCCACCTCCCTGGGGCTGCGGCGTTGATAAGCATTGGCCAAAACAGCTGCCCCTCAGCCCCTGCGAAAGGGAAGATTTCTGTGTCTCATTAAACTCGGGCATTTCCTGCAGGTTATGAGTGTCACTGCTCCTAACGGATGAACCAGAAATACTCCCCACATGGACTGCGTGCCGCACACAATTACAGACGACAACACAGACAGTGGCTGGCAGGACAGAAGTTTATGGTAGATGATGGGTGAGCTGGGCTGAACAGGACAAGCAACAGAACAAGGAGAGGGAGGCCAAGAGTTCTCTTAGACAGAGACTGCAAGACCTGGGCATGGACTGGAGGCCAGGGGCCAAGAGTCGGGGGTCGGGGGCAGGCAGTAGGGCAGAGACTGGGCCCAGGGTGGGGGCCACGAGGAGGACAGATTGGGTCACACAGGGGAGGTTTGGAGCTGCACGAGCCTAACACCAGGTGTGTGTGACAGCCTCCAACACAAGGCCCTCAGGAGAATGGACAGACAGGGCTGCAGTCGGGAATGCCGTCCATCTAGAGATATTAGAGCTGCTCACAGGAGGTGAGAGGCAGCCAAGCTGAGGGACACAAATCTATAGGGCCCCTGACACCACCATCACCTCCCTAACAGAAGAGGGAACTCAAGAGCAAGCTCAAGAGAGTGAGTTTAGTCACACACACCTGACAGAAGGGGGTGTACACCATTGACATCTCACATAGACATGGGTGGAAAACATCTCTCCCAAATGCCACCTCTGAGAGGCAGGGAGAGGGACAGCTATCCTCTGTGACAAGACCTGAGCAAGTGGCCCCAAGTCCTACAAAAACAGTGCCCGCTATGCCCTTGATCATCTCCATGTGACCTGAACATCTCCCTGTGACCCTGATCATCTCCATGTGACCTGTCATCTCCATGTGACCTGTTATCTCCATGTGACCCTGATCATCTCCATGTGACCTGTCATCTCCATG
>NC_060274.1:41773247-41796467 GCF_021613505.1 Equus quagga | reverse complement strand
CCTGATCATCTCCATGTGACCTGTCATCTCCATGTGACCCTGATCATTGCCATGTGACTTGTCATCTCCATGTGACCTGTCATCTCCATGTGATCCTGATCATCTCCATGTGACTTGTCACCTCCACGTGACCCTGATCATCTCCATGTGACCTGTGGTCTCCATGTGACCTATCATCTCCATGTGACCTACCATCTCCATGGAACCTGTCATCTCCATGTGACCCTGATCATCTCCATGTGACCTACTATCTCATGTAAGCTGTCTCTCCATGTGGCCAGTCATCTCCATGTGACCCTAATCATCTCCATGTGACCTGTCTCCATGTGACCTATCTCTATGTGACCTGTCATCTCCATGTGACCCTGATCATCTCCACGTGACCTGCCATCTCCATGGAACCTGTCATCTCCATGTGACCCTGACCATCTCCATGTGACCTACCACCTCCATGTAACCTGTCATCTCCATGTGACCTGTCATCTCCATGTGATCTACCATCTCCATGTGACTTGATCATCTCCATGTGACCTGAACATCTTCAATGTAACTTTGAACATCTCCAGTCCCTCTAAATCCGGGTGCTCTCTCCTAGCTGGAGCATTCTGTGATTCAACCAGGTGCAGGGTTGAAAGTGAATGCTTCTGTGGCGCCTGTACCAGCCTCGCACCAGGCATGGACGGCCAGCACCGGCTGTGCCTAGAAGCCCTGTGCTGGGCCCCGCTGGTCAGGGCAGTGTTTTCTGTCCTCACAGACCATCTGCTGCATTCTGAGATCAGCTCGTGCCAATCTGTTTATGAAGGCACTTGGCTGGTGGCAGTGGGAAGACCAGCATACATGAAACAATAAATTGCAGTTTCGAAGTCAATATTTAAAATCTACCAAGTGTGTTTAAAATGCCCACAGGCACAGTAGTGGGCACATTTCTAAAAATTCAAATAATAGTGAATCATTGCACAAAGTTTGCTTCTCTTGCCAGTAGTCACATAATCATTGGTTTCTACATGCCCCCTCCTGGCCTCAGTTTAAGGTTTTGAGCACTTCGAACCTGTAACACACAGGACATCCCCCTGGGATGCAGCAACGATGCCCTCCCTGGCCACCACCCCACAGCCTCCGTGAAGCCCTACAGTGGAGCTCTTAGCTGTCACTCTCCTCAGGGGGACACAGTTGGGTGGAGGAAAAAGGGCTTGACTGAACAGCCAGGGCGCCCTGGGCCAGCTCAGCACAGGGGACCACGATGCCACAGATCAGGCTCATGGGTCCCACAGACATGGATTTTCCAGAAAGTAAGCCCTTGGCCAGCCCAGGGCAGAGATGAGGGAAGATGGGTGTCCCTATGAGATCTGGGCAGGTTAGAGGGGCTGAGGGGCGGTGGGGGGAGGGGGCAGAAGGGCCAGTGGAGCCTGCACAGTTTGGTCAAGGGAGAAATCGAGAGCAGAGTGGAGGCGGGCTGGGTTACCCAGGAGCCCCACCTTCTCACCCCTTCCACACCCCTCTTCATCACACCTTCCCTTTACTCCATCCATGAGGATTCCCCAGGGAAAGTGAGGCCTGACTGACTGGTGCCTGAGCACCTGGCTGCCCGTCAACACCGTTTGAGCTGCTCACATGGAGAAGGAGCCCCATGGGCTGCCCCACAGTTGGAGTCTGGCAGGCACGGCGAAGCAGAGCAGGATCTTCAGAGGGGTCTCCTGCCCGGGGTTCTAGATTCACACACCCGGGGGGCTTCCATGTGCCCCGTGGACCTTCCCCCAGGAAGGCAGAAGAGGAGACTGTCCACATGATGGCAAAGCCACCTGCACACCTGCCCCCTCCCTCCTTCACACACACCCCATGAGCAGGGGCCACAGTGATGAGGACACAGCAGTGACAAGAGACTCGGACCCCACCCCACAGGGCACAGAGAGGTTTCATGACTGGGTCCCTATTCGGTGATCAGCAAGAGGGTGAGAGCTCAAGAGACGTGTGCCCAGAGGTGACCTGCCCGCAGGTGTGGCCTGGAGGGGGTGCTGGCTCTTGCTGGCAGCAGAAGGGGCAGAAGCGGTGGCGGGCAAAACCAGCTTAGGGGTCCCGAGCTCGGGGAGGGGTGTGTTGGGGTGGAGGCTGAGCACTGTGCACCCCGAGAGCTGCAGGAGGCACAGCTTGGCAGAGATGCCCCTCGTGGCTCCGCCAGCCTTCCTGCACCTCCGCCTGCTCTCTGTGTCTGCGGCGTTGCTGAGGGGACGGGCTGTGGCTGTGGCGCCCTAAGACCAGGCCCCTCTTGCCCTCCTTGCTGTGAGGAAACCCAGCCCTCCTCCACCTCCCAGTGCCAGCTGCCTGCTCGCAGGGTCTCAGGGCCACTGGGCCTGGCCGCTCCTCGTGGTCCCACAGCCACTTGGGGGCTGTCACTCACTGCTCCCTAAACCCAAATCTGATTCATCACACCAGGTCACAGTCTGGGATGCTGTCCACGGGAGTGCCTAGGCCCCTTTTCCCCCACTGGACTCCTGCCTCAGTTGTTCTCGCGCTCCTTTGGCCGGATTCTCGGGATGAGGTCTCAGCAAGCACAGGCCCGACGCCCTGGCCTCTTTCTCTGCCCACTGCTGCCAGCAAATGCTTCCAAGCCCACAGCAGGCAGCTGCATGGGCTTTCTGGGCAGTGCCCAGTCTCACCGCCCACATCAGCATCCCCACTCTCCAGACACACAGGCACTGAGGAGGTGCCAGGGCCCCCAGCTGCAGAGGGTGGCACATGCCCAGTGGCCTGCGCTCTAGGTCTCGGGGTAGCTGCCCCACACACCTGGCCTCAGCACACCTGCCCCACACACCTGGCCTCAGCTCACAGACCCCTGAGGACCACCCTGCCCTCTGCTCCCCATAGCCCACACTGCCCTAGACACCCGGGCCCTGCCAGGACCCCAACCCTCCACCCTTTCCTGCCCTTCAATACCCTGCCCTGTGCTCTCTCTTCCTTCTCCAGCTGAAACCCCAGGGCCCAACAGGACCGTCCCCTGCCCCTCTCCCACTTTGTCCAACCCCTGGGGGAAATGCCAGCCCGGTCAAAGCCAGCTCCACGTACGCAGCCAGCCCTGGGGCAGGAAACGCCTCAGCCCTGCTGAGAGGGCTCCCAAAGGGCACAACCGGCGCCTCGAATGCTCCTCCAGCTGCGAGGGAGCCCTCGCCCATCCCTCCTCCCTCGGGAACCTCCCTCTGCCCGCCCTGCTAGTGCCCTTGCCACCCGCCATGCCGGCAGGGCTGCCCTCTGCCCCCAGCTGGGACCTGCCACTCGTGACAGGATCGTCCTCGGCAGCAAACCAACAACAGGTGATTACTTCTCACCTGAAAATAAAACCATTCCCTCGGCTCCTCTTCTTTCCCCAGCCCTGCCCACGTTTCTCCTCTTTACAGAGAACTCCTGACAAGGCCTCACCTCTCCTTGGCCCCACTCCGACCCACCTTCCCTTCCGCGGCTGCCCTGGGCAGTCTGTGGACAGGTCAGGCCCACCTTCGCATCCTGAGCACAGGCTCAGGTCCCAGCGCCCAGCCCACCTGCTCAGGGCTGCCAGTCCCCTCCCCAGGCCTTCCCCAGCTTCCTCTGGTCCGTGCCCACACCTGGGCCCCGCCTCCCCAAACACCACCTGCTTCCAGTGTCTCATACACACCCAACTAGAGACCCATCCCTGTGCCAAAGACCCCAAATCAATATCTTCAGCCTGGCCTCAGCCCAGCCATGCCCCTCTTGGCCCACTGGGCTTCTCCAGCTGGGTGTCTACTCACCCCTGCTTGGGACAGGCCCCAGCAGGACCCCTGATCACCCTCCAACACTCGCCCCAGCAGCCTCTCCCACCTCAGCTGACCAGGACCCCTAGAAACCTCTCAGGCCCACAGCCCATCTCCAAAATCAGCAAATCCTACTGGCAGGATTTCCTCCCAGCAGACAGGGTGCCTGATCCCCCACCACCATCGCTGCATGGCCACTGTGGCTGCTCCTACCTCACTCCTGTGCCTCCTCCTGTCCCTCAGGCTCCCCTGGACCAAGCAGCCCAGTGGTCAGATGGGTCTGTCCCCTCTGTGGCCCAGGCCTGGGGCCCCCACATCCTGGCCTCCTCGTGTGCCCCCAGCCTAGCCTGCTTTGCTTATGGCTTCTGCCCTGCAGTCCCCAGGCAGAGCCCTCTTCCCAGACAGCACATGACCCACACCTGACCTCCAGGAGCTCTACTCAGATGTCACCTTCTCAAAACAGCATACCCTGACCACTGCGTCTGAAAATGCAAAACCCCCCACAGGTACTTTAGGAATGCTCCCATTAGCCAGTTCTATTTCTTTCTTTCCTTTTGTTGTTTTTTGTTTGTTTGTTTTGGGGTCTTTTTGTGAGAAAGACTGTCACTGAGCTAACATCTGTGCCAATCTTCCTCTATTTTATGTGGGATGCTGCCACAGCATGGCTTGACGAGTGGTGCTAGGTTGGCGCCCAGGATCCAAACCCAGGAACCCAGGGCCCCCAAAGTGGAGCAAGTGAACTTAACCACTAGGCCACTTGGGCCGGCCCCTCCTGTTGTTTTTAACAGCAGTTACTGCCCCAACACTCCCCCATCTGTCTCTCTGGGTTGTCTCGGGCAAGACCTGATGAGATGCTGTTTCCCAGCTCTCAGACCCATCCTCAGATTTCCTCAGAAAGAGTGACCCCAGCTTTCCCATGATCGACAGAAGCACATAAGGGACAAGGCATAAACCTGTCCTGATGTCTGAAGTAACATCGTCCCTCAAGCAGGCTGAGGCTTGTGGGAGCCGTGCATGGTGTGGAACACAGTGCACACCTGTGCACTCGCAGACCAGGTCATGCAGCCCCAGAACAGCACTGGGGTGTAGGGCAGAAGCCAAGCAGGAGCCAGGCCAGTCCCCTACACCCCCCGTCCCGAGCCCCTGCTCCTAACATCTGCTGCAGACGAGACCATTTCACAGATGGAAATGGAGGCCGAGAAGGGTGATTTGTCCAAGGTCATGCATGAATTACTGCAGAGTGGGAACAGCATGGAGCCCTCGGTCCTTCTGTGTGGGCACCACGCTGACACTTCTTGGAACTATCCAGGACCCTCTGAAGCGGTAATGGCTGTGGGACACGTGGAAAGGCCAGCAGTCTCTGGTCAGGGAATTGGCCTCACCACGACTGACCCAACCTCACAAAGCCATCACACCAAGAAGCATGCCTGCCACAGAAAAGCGGCCACAGCATTTCAAACAGTATCTTCAGTCCTCGTCCAACCTGATTTCAAAAGATAGAAACTGCAGGACGGGAAACATGTGAGCTCTGCTCCGTGCGCTGACCCAGCAGGAAGTCCCGTCCCCGTTCCTGTCGGCTCCATAGAGACCCAGACCTCGGACAGTCCACAGGGCAGAGGCACGCAGGCAGGGACGGCAGGCGGTGGCACCCACAGCCAGGGCAGCAGGGAAAGGTGCTCAGGTCCCCTCCTGTGTTGCCAGGAGGGGTGGCAATGTTTCAAAGCAGACCATTGCCCATGGACCTGGGCAGACAGCCAGCAGGGGAGGCGCTGTGGGGAAAGGGATGGAATCACCTGGAGACAGGTGTGCACGGCTGGGCTCGCGCATCAGCCCCATCCACTGGGAAGGCAGCTGACCCCCACCCTACAGTGGGCACCTGGGGTCCCACAGCCAGTGCAGAGAGGGGAGTACCTGGCACCACACAGCAGGTGGATGCCTGGGGCCCTGGTCATCGGTCACCATGAACTGCCCAGATGTCCACCGTGGTAGGCAGGTCCCTCCCGCCCCAGCCACTCCAGGACACAGCGGCCCTGGTAAGCCTTTCATGAGCTGGGAGGAGATGAGCTCTGAGTAGGGTCTGAGGCTAGATTTAAAATGAACCACGGGTCTGGCAAGTAGAAATGAGGCCGTTTCCACGTCTGGCAGTGACCCAGCCAGGAGGTTAAGGGCGACCACCTGGAGGGCAAAGGTGGGCAGGCTAGTTATTGAAAAACACAAAACTACCTCATGTCTATGCTCCCTACCCCAAGTGGCCCTGCGTGGGGTTGGCACCTTCCCAGGCATCTGCTCTGATGGTCAGGCATGTGCCCAGGGTGGACTGAGGCTGATCCAGCACCTGGTACAGCCTAGCCAAGGCCTGGGCCTAAGGAGCCCACAGAGGAAGGGTCTGGGCCAGGGTCATCATCCCCAGGGCCCAAGGGGCTGGCGAGGGAGAGCCCGTGGGACAACACTCAGAAAGGTCTGATGTCCCCACAGGGCTCAAGGCATGACCTGCTGGACCTCCCTGAGCCCCCAACGCTCCAAGGGCCCCGAGGGGGCTGTGCTCCTGACACCCCTCGGCCACACCTCTGACCGCCTCAGCCCCAGTCACACTCCTTCAGGAGATCCCTCCCCAGGCCTGGGCCACCCCTGCCCAGGTGGGGACCCTGGAGACTTGTCACCCTTGGGCGGGGGAGAGCTGGGAGGACCGGCTTCCCTGCCCAGCCCGAGCCCATGTGGGGATGAACCAGGCTGCCAGGCCCCCGAGTCCCATTCTTGCCCTGGCTGGTGCCACTCTTCCCAGCCCCTCATCTGTCACAGCCGGCAGGCCCTGACCAGGGCCAGCCATGCCAACTGGACCTGCCTCACCACAGCAGGGACAGCCAGCCCCCCACACCCATCTTGGGGGCTCCCTGCACCCTGTGCCATGAGCCCAGCACCTGCCAACTTCCCACACATGTGCACACTGCATGTGGACAGACCTGACACCAGAGCCTCCCCCGGGCTAGCACAGCACCCCAGCACCCTGGGAGGCCCCCGTCCCGCCACTGCCTGTGGTGGCCCTCGGAGTCAGTGCCCCCCAGGGTCAGTGCTACCCTATGACTCGGCTCCCTCTCGCCCCAGGTCCTCCAGCTGACGCTGTCAACCCGCCCTCAGAGGATCACAGAACCCACCAGAACACCCAAGCCTGAGGACAGGACAGGAAAGGACGCCAGCCGCCTTGAAAAGAGCGCTCAGACAGAGCATTTGCGTGTGCACACCTCTGACGGGCACCCACGCTCCATGGAGGAGAGCAGTGGTGGACCACATTTGGTGAACAATGCTGTGGCATTCCCCACTCCCACAAACACACCTCCAGAGGGAAAGAGCCCAGAGAAAAGGATGTGCCTGAGGTTGGCCCCCCAAAGGGGGCATGTGGGGGCTGGGCTCGGGGCGTCTGCGCCCCGTGGGCCACTCCTGGGAGGCCCCAGTCGGGCTGCTGGAGTTCCGGCGCCATGCATCTTTGCTGACTCCCATCTCCTTCACATCTGCAAGTTTCCAAGGGGAACTACAGGCAGAGGTCACTGCAACAGAATTTTCTGGACACAATAGGCCAAGTGGTGACATTTGTAAAACTCCATAAAAACCTAAATATACAAATACATGTTCTGCTGAGTTTCAAAGGAAGTCCTGATGTTGCCTGTGGTTTTCATGTGGGACTCGATGCTTAGATCTAGTCGTGGTTAAATGGCTCACTTTTCTGGTTTCTGACAGCTGCCTTAAAGCTGAGGAGAAATGAGTCCCCATTACAGGAATATCTCTACTTGCAGAGGGTGGAAAGCACAGAGACAGAAGGGGGACGAATGGGCCCAGGCCCACAGCCACCGCTCACCACCAGAGAGCCTGCCTGGGGGTGTCCCTCGGCCTTGGGAATGACTGCCCAGCTGGCACTCCACCTCCCCAAGTCCTTGTCTGCAAACCAGACACGGTGGTTCCAGCACTGCACCTGTCTACCCTCCAGCCTTCTGGGGCTTGAGCTGGACTCGCAGCATGTGGCGGCCAGAACAGGCTGGGGAGCCGTGGAACAGGCCAGCTCATGCCAGGCCTGAGGCTGACCCCAAATGTCCAAACCCTTAGAGAAATAAAACTAAAGTGATTTTCTACATTGACAATAACATAGCAGGTAGGAAAGTGAGTCACCAGAACCCACCACCATCCCATGGCCAGCTGAGCCCCTGGGGCCATTTGGTGTCTCTTGCTGTGATGCCTTTATGTGGCTGTCATCCTGGAGCAGAGGTAGTTCAGACCTGGCTTCTTCCAGGCGCATGACACAGCGCGTGCTCTCCAGCTCCATCAGGTGCTCAGAGTCACTGATTCAATGACTGCAGGACACACTGCCAAAATGAAGGGTGTCTTTCACGTAACCATGATCTTTCGATGGCATTCTTAGCGATTTCTGATATTTTGTCACTCTCATAAAGCAGAGCAAAGATCTTTGGAGATAAATTTCTGATAGGCACTTCTGGTCACTTCCTCAACATCCCTCAGTCAGCACCCCACTCAGGAACACATCTAACTGTTCTCCACGGCTGAGCCCTGGCCCTCTGCCGCCACAGCCCTGGAGATGGAATCACGTGCCCAGCTCCTGGCTGACTTCTCAGGCAGGACTGGGGGGCCTTGTCAGGTGAGCTCTCTCGTGCACACAAGGAATTCTAGACAGTGGCCTGTACTTCATAGTCCTGTGTCCCTGCTCCCTGCTTAGCCCACCACCTCACCTCAGCCTCTCTGAGCTCCTTCTAGAGCTGTGCCTTCCACTCCACCACCTGGCCCACCTAGCACAGCCCCCAGGTCTCGAGGACAGAGATGCTGCACTGCTCCCAAATCTCTGCCGACCAGTGAACACTGCCCTGGCGCTCCTTGCCCTCCGTGCCTGCCCCGCTCCACACAGCGCACAGCGTCTTCACTGCCTGCACAAGAGGGCTCGCTGCCTGCCGCACACACGCACTTCCTCTCTCTACATGTACCTATCGATCACAAGAAACATTCGCTGCATGGACATGCCAGCAGCATGATGTGAACTGCACTGACGAGAGGCATCGCCACAAATCTGACATCACTGAGGAGTTTCAAGAGAAGTAACTTAACCAAGGAAAACACACTAAACACTGTGGGGACTTGTTCAGGACTGCAGGCTCCAAGGAGGCTACGGCAGGAGGGTGCCCACAGCCAGGAGGCAGAATGTAAACCAAGCTTGGAGGCCACATAAGGGCCAACAGCTGCAGATGGAAACAAAGGCGACCCAAGCAGGCGGTGGGTGGGAAGCTGGAGAACACGGTAGAGGACAGACGACAGTGTAGACCTCACTGCGACCATGACCAAGGAGTGCAGAGAGTCAGGCATGTGCTGCTTCTAGAACCCACAGAGCCCTGAGGGAAGGCCTTCCCCTGTTCATATTTACCCAGAAAGGCACAGGTGTAGCGAGGTTAAACCTTCTTGAGGTCATGAGGCCAGAAGTGGCCCTCATGTCCCAAACACAGGCTAAAACTCCAGGGCCTGTCACACCACAGGCACCATCTCTGGATCTAGGCACTGGATCGATGGGCCTTGGGGACCTGTGGACCCCTCATGGGCTGCAATGGGCATCAGGGCTGATGGAAATGTGGCTGGTGGAGGGATGGCCGTGGCCTCACCCTCTCCTTGTCCTCCACACAGAACAGGAGTAGAGGCTGAGAGTAAAGAGGCCTAGGGCAGGTAGGCCAGTGTCAGGCAGGGCCCGAGTGGGAGGTGGGGCCTGAGTGGGAGGCTGTGAGGTGGGCCCGAGTGGGAGGTGGGGCCTGAGTGCCAGGCAGGGGATGGGGAAGAAGGGACGACGAGAGAAGGGGCAGCAAAGCAGATGCCAGACACGAGTACAGGGGCGTCAGGGAGTGGCTGCAACACCGGGTGCAGAGAACACGAGCAGGCTGTTGAGACAGGTGGAGTCTGACGCAAGATCCAGACAGCAGCAGAGATCCCCGCCACCCACTAGACACAGGGGTCTGGAGGGCCCAGGGCTGGAGGGAGCCCAGGCCATTGAACTGCAAGGAGTGCTGGAGCCACGAGAGCTCACCTGACGAGGCCTGAGGAGGGGCCTGGGCAGGAGGCCAAGGTCCAGCTTTTAAAGGAAGCGAAAGGTGGACCCCAATCCCTAAAATAAAAACTATGATATAGGAAAACAGAAATCTCGCTTTTGAGATTTTCTCATCTTCTTAGCTTGCTTTCTCCCACCTTTGGGGTTAGACTGCAAACATGAACGGGGAGTCGATGGGGGGCACAAAACAGCCGGTGCGTTCGTTGGTCAAGATGACCAACCAGTGGGTGCTCCATCCTCATCCAACAGGGTCCTGGGCCACCAAGGAGAGTGGGCGGGGCCGAGGGCCGCTGGCCTCCCTCGCTGAGGTGCTCTGGATGCACCGCCGGCCACTGCGTCCCTCACTGGCTCCACGTGGCCTTGGAGCCTCCACTCAGAGGGAAGCAGCTGTCCTCTCTCCTCTGGCGACTCACCTCACCCCTTCCATGAGCTACAGATCTGTCCCGTGAGGAGAGACTAACTAACCACAGTTAGGATGTCTCAGAGGCATCTTCACAAACAAGCCGATGCTCCCTCTCCACGCTCAGGCCACCTGCATTCCCGCCAGCAGGAAAACTACCTGTCCCCAGTGAAGCGGGAGCTGCCCCCAGGAGGACCCATCTAAGGCATCGGTTGAGACGAAATCGCTGGGGAGAAGGCACATTGCAGGAAGAGCAGGTGGGAGTGTCACCCCACCCTGGGAGCCCGAAGGGCTCACCCACCATCTACTGATGCAGACCCACAAGGGTTTCCCCAGGGTTGAGGATTCCTAATTCTTCCCATGAAGCTCTCTGAACTCATCGCCAGAGGTGCACAGAAGATGGTGGTCACGTGTCTTAGTACCTCCCGAAACGTGCAGAAACAACGAGAAAGGCAGGCTTGGGGTCACCATGAGCTGCACCACCAGCTGCGGGGTCGGGAGTCAGGGGAGAGGAGGCCTCACCCCCCTACTCTGCCTTGACCACACTTGGAGCACTGATCCTCAGAGGAGGCCACACTGCATGTGGGTCCACAGGGACAGTGAGGTCACTCTTTGCTCAGCACAGGAAAGAAATAGCAGCAGGTCACTGGCAGGTTCCCCAGGACAGCACCTGGGCCAGGTGAGTTGGAAGCCAGTCCAGACAGAATTGCCTGCCATGGAGGCCAGTCGCTGAGGGCAACACTCTTCACCCAGCCCACGTGAGCTGAGGCTGCTTCTGAGGGAGTGCCCTGGGGCTCCCGCCACAGACTGCAGTCGACACATGCTGTAACTGTGCCCAGGGATCTCCAGGGGCCCATGTGGGAAACTCCCACTTAGCCCCGGGAAAGACTGGTACCACAACTCAGCACCCCCAGGGGACCTCCTCTGAGGTGGGGATCTCTAAGCACCCTCTAATCCTGGGGGACCCGTGGGCTGTAGATGCTGGCTGAATGGATGCCTTTTGGTGTGCAGAGGCAGCGAGGCAGCAATCCAGAAGAAACCCCATCCTCCAGAGCGAGCCTGGGGGCTTCTTGGCTCCAAGGCCTGGTTGGGCTGTGCACAGGTGCCCCTAAATGCAGGATGGGTGACCAGCAAAAACAGGCATGCGGGTTCCCTGCCCGGGCTGATTTTCCCAGGAATCATGACACCAGGACCACTGAGACACCTGTGGTCCCAGGCCAAGAGGCTGTGCAGGGTCCCGGTCCCCACATGGACCCAGGAGTGTGGTCCAGCCTGCACCTCTTCCCTAAGGGACTCCCACACTAGAGCTAATTCCACAGGGTTCAGGTGGGTGGTACACAATCCAGCCCGGTCACCCCTTAATGCGCTCACTGCGCTCATACCTCCAAAGTCTCCAGGACAGTGTCCACCTTCACAGTGGGCCTGAGACCTGCCGAGCCCTGGGCTCTTCCCACTTCCCCAGGCTGGTCTCTCACATGTCCCCATTCCTCCACCACATGTGCATGGCACGGTGCGCATGCATGCACGTGCACACACACGTATCAATGTCCCGGCCGTGCATGCAGCACGCAGCTCTGCCCTTGGGGCTGCTACCTCTCACTGCTGCCTCTGCGGCAGGGCTTCCCTCCTTTCTCTCAGTGGCCCGCGGAGCCCCTGACATGGGCTGGGAGGCCCCCAACTGGTTCTGAGGCACCCCAAGACCACCTCGCTTTAGTACTCAAACCTCTCCACAGGGCACAGAGCCTCGGCAGCATTAAACATGTCTGTGGGAATGAAAGATCCAGCTCCAGGGACGGCTTTGCAGACAAGCCCTTCCTGTGGAGGAGTGCCAGGCGTGCGGACACGAAGTGTGCTCCGAGGAAGTCCTCCTCACACTCACACAGGGCAGTTCGGCCACAGGACAAAGCGGGAGCTGATGCCCGCACAGCCGCCCCCGCACCTCAGTGCACACGTCCCAGTTGGTGAATCCACGCATGGCACCCCGGCCTTGCAAAGTCCCCAGGGGTTTGGTCTGCAGGCCAGACCCCACAACCTGCCGGACCGCCCTCACCTCCCAGACCGCGCCTGGCGTGGGGACCAACCCGTCCTGCAGCTGTGTGTTGGCACTGGCTGGGAGGTGCTGCGTGTCATTCTTTAAAGTGTGGCTGGTTTTTCAACATCACTCACAAGTGTGTTTTTAAATTAACATAATTGCTTGTTAGCTCTCTGTTTTCAAATTAATAAAAGTGTTTTAGGAACAGCAGCATTTGCAAGAAGAACGGCAGAATGCTGATAACTGTTGGAGCTGGGGGCTGGGACCCAAGAAATCACTGTGCTGGTCTCTCTACTCAATATGTTTGAAGTTTCCACAATAAAAATAAAAACAAATTATAATAAGAAAAGAACCCAACGGGCTCTCGTGAACTCCTGCCATGGGGTTTCCAGCGCTCTAAAGCTGAACCACCCAGGCTGTGGTCTCCACACCTAAGGGCAGATTCCCAGGGGGACCTGCGACATTTCCGGTGGAACCCTTGGCTCTTCATTCTAGGGCGCCTCCTGGTGCTGTAGCCCTCACGCAGTGGCTCCAGCTCACCCATCTTCCGGGGCACAGCCCCTCTCCAAGCAGGCCAGGCCTCTCCCTCTTTCCATCAGAGGGCAATGCGTCACTCGGAGAGGCTGACACACCAATGCCACCAGGAGCACAAGAGGAACACAAGGGCAGCGGCGGCATTAGGAAGACAGATTAAGTCTCCACGTGGCAGCGCACTGGGGCAGTTCCAGCAAGGACGGGCAACTACGCACACCCCTGCCCAGTGGGTCAGCAATGGCGTGGTGACTGGCCACACCTCCCAGAAAAGCTACTCGGGGTGCAAACACGCCCACCCTGGACCACAGAACCACTGCACTTCTGTGTCCCCACCTACCTGTCCACAGTAGCTGCAATGTTTCAACACCTCCATTCACCTTTAGGCACCAGGACACCGACTCTAGCCACAAAGAGGCTCTCATGTCATTGCCCATTTCTGACCCTTGAGCTAAACCAGACTTTAGAAATGGGTCCCACTCACGGGGTTCCCCAGCAACATGGTCAGCTTCCAGGAAACATTTGTGATATCTGCAAGTGAAGATTTGTTTTAAAATAAAGTATCGGGGGGCCGGCCTGTTGGCGCAGCAGTTAGTTTGTCCCCTTGGCTTCAGTGGCCCGGGGTTCTCAGGTTTGGATCCTGGGCGGGGACCCACAGGCATCCCACACATAAAAGAGAGGAAGAGGGGCACAGATGTTAGCTCAGGGCCAATCTTTCTCAAAAAAATAAACAAATAACTAAAAGCAGAAAAAAAATGTATCAGGGATATTTCAAAATCCCAAGGCTAAACCAGTGATTCCTAAAACATGGTCACTGAGCTGATCATTTGTGCAGCAGGGCACGCAGTGTTTGAGCAAATAGCCATCTTAGAAAACAAGTTCAATGAGCAAGCATTTCAGATCCCTTTTGAGGCCACGGCTGATTCAGGAAGGCAATGCCTTCTCTTAACAAGAGAATGTTCCTCTCATAAGGGAAACTAGGCAAAGGCACCATGACATACCACTAATGATTTCAGAGAAGGTCATCACTCAGCATCGCTCCAGAACAGGGCTCATGGTAACCCTGCATCCCATCCTCCAGAATCTCATGACCACATTTACCCAGCAGCAGCAGAATGTTCCAGAACAGATCCCCTCGCTAAGATGTGGCAGGAGGCACCAGTGCAGATGTGGGAGGCACCCGCAGAAGAGCACAGTATCACATTGGTTTATCAGGCAGCCACCAGGGAGGCACTGACAGGACCATATATGGGGACACAAGGTCAAGTGGGAGTGTCAGCCTGAGGACAGGGTCAGGCCAGACAGCAGGAGGAGGGCCAGGGTCCCTGGCACAGCCCGGTGTGGGCGGGCAGGCTTTGCTGTGGACGGCCCTTCTCTTGTTGAGTGCTGCACCTGACGTCCCCAAATTTGGGCATGTGGTGCCTCAGGCCCCACTTGGGCCACTGTGTGAGCAATGACACCTTGTCCATCCAACGGAGGCGGCTGTGCTCACGGGAAGCCGGGGCCCCTGAGCAGCTGTGCTCCATAAGCGGCGCACACTGTGACAGTGCCAGGATGAGCCACGTCACCTAGACAAGGGCACTGGAGCAGCTGACATGGGAGCCCACCGTCTCTCAGGCACACCTGTGCTTCCTCAGGCTGAGCCGAGGCCACTCTCCAAGGCCAAAGAGTTCACTTCAGCAAAAAGAGACGCTGGACTCGATAGAACTGGTCTGTATTTTACAATCAAGATAGAGAGCTGCCTTCAGATTCGGAACATCTCACGGGTGAGGACTCCACCTCTGCAGGACCCCAGCAGCAGGAGGGGAGATCCTAGCACTTCTGGTGACCATCACACATCACAGGCAGGTGTTCTGTCCTTGGGGTTCCTCACCTGGATGGGGATCCTGTCCCCTGTACCTAAGACCCTCACCTGGGCATCCTGGACCCTGCATTGAGGTCCTTCACCTGGTGTCCCTCAGTAGCATGGCCAGGAGACCCTGAGTCTGGGCCTACAGCAGCCCCACTGCCCTCAGGATCACCATGGGCTGGGCCCACTCGGCCAGGCTCCCCTCCCAGCCCCACTGTCCACTACAGAGTGTTCCCCTCACTCCAGACCTGGACACATGATCACCCGGCTCATTGTCATGGCTTCCCAGGCTGTGGGACCTCAGGACACAGATCCTACACTAAGCCTGACACAGGGTGGGTCCTGGATTCTGAGAGGACAGTGGGAGGCCCCACACCCATAGATCCAGACTCTGCAGGGCTGGCCTGGGACTGGGACCTCTGAATGTTACCAACACGTGCACAAACACTCACACATATGCATGAACATACTCATGCACACAAGTATGCATGCACATGTACACACAGGCATATACTTGTGCACCCACTTGTGCACACATAAACATGCACACATGTGCATGCACATGGGCACATATTAACAGTCATGCACATGCACACATGGTTGCACATGTGTACACACATGCACATGTGTGCATACATACACACCCTCTTGTGTGCATGCACACACACACACATGCACGTATATAGATACACATACGCTCGCACGTGTGTGCACACACTCACAGGCATGCACACACCTATACATGCACACATGCATGTGCAACACAGAGGCCCCACCCCAAGAGCTGCATGCAGGCTCTGCATAGTCCTGCCTGGGGCGCCAAGAAGCAGGAAGCTCTCCTCCCATCACTCAGAGCTCTCCTCGCAGCCCTGAGCTGGAGGCAGTGTGAACACTGCAGCTCAGAGATCAAAGCAGGTCCTGCCGCCTTGCAGTCCAGGAAGACAGGGTCGAGGGCTCAAGGGGACAGAGGAGGATCCAGGGGAGGGAGGACAAGGACAGGAGGGCTACAGATACAGCCAGTGAAGGGCGACCTGCTGTGGATGGGGGGAGGCAGTACAGGCCCCACCCTGTGCCTGTGTCAGGGGAGCAAGGGACACGAACCTGAGGAAGCACGGCCTGGCCCTGCCTGGACTGCACACAGAGCGGACAGAGAGGAGAGGGGCGTGGTCTGAGCAGGGGTCCTGGCCTTCATCACTCATCCCCACAGCTCTCAATCCCATGTGCACAGTCTCCCCACCTGACCTCCCCATCTAGGCAAGGCCTAGGGCCTGGTCTCACTTCATGGGCAAGCCCTGAGGTTGCCCAAGGTCTCGGGCTGGAGGAGCAGGAGCTGGGTCCCAAGCGGGGCCTCTGCCACCTCTCGCCCAGCCCCATTTCCCTCAGACAAGGATAACGCATCCACCTGGGAAAATAATAACACTAATAAAAATGTGTTGCATGAGCAGGCATGAACACGTGTGTATGCAAGTGTGCGTGTGTGCAAGTGTGCATGTGTGAGTGTGAGCATGTGAGTGTAAAAGCGTATGTGTGCATATACACGTGTGAGTGAGAATGTGCATATGCAAGTCTGTGAGTATTCGAGTGAGTGTGTGTCTGTGCATGTGGAATGTAGTGTACATTTGTGTGTGTGCGCACATGAATGTGTGTGAGAGACAAGAGGCATATGTGACACAACCTCAGACATGGTAGAAACAGCACTTGAGAGGGGGAGGAAGGTCTCTTCCGCCTGCCTGGCTCAGCCCCTCAATGGGTGGGAACAGGGTCTCACCCAGAGGCTCACGGGCTGCCATGCTGCCCTTCCTGTCCAAACTCGCGCCCCCTGCCCAGCCCAGCACATGGACAAGCAAAGCCCCAGCCTCAAGGAGGCCAGCCTCCTCCACGGACACAGGCCTCCCTCTGGCTGGACAGTGCCGCAGCAGTGCCCCCGAAAGCACAACTGGCCAGAAGCAATGGAAAACATCCAGAAGACACTCAGTCTGGACAGACCGCCTTGCCACCAGCAACCAGGGCATCTTCCAACATTAGACCAAGACTAGACACCGGTTCCCTGAGTCAGAGAAAACTCGTAGGTCAGAGGCTATGACCAACTAGTGACAACAAGAGGCAGCTCCCACTTTGCTGAGCCCTGGCTCTGTGATGAGGGGACGGGGGATGGGAGGGGTGCCCAAGGATGCATCTGCTCCTACAATACCACAGGAGCCAATTCAGAGGAAACTGAGGCACAGGGGAAGTCCTCTGCCCAAGGCCACAGCCAGGACCTGAGTCCCTGCGGTGCTGGGAGTTCCACCAACCTCAAAAGCCCACCCACCCCCATCTGAGTTGGAAAATGGTCTGAGAAAGCTTCTGGGCTCCGTGCCTGCAGGAACATAGTGCAGATTACGTGTTAAACCAGGAGCTGAACCCTGGCCCACTGGACCTCAGAGACGTGACAGGAGAAGGACATTGCCCGAGAACCACCCAGAGTGGTCAGCTCTCCATGCTCTCTCCTGCTTCCATGTGACCCCTGCTCCATACTGCACCCCAGGGATCCCCAAACAGAAGCCTGATCAGACCCCTCCTCTGCTTAACATCTTTCCAGGTGCTGGCACTGTTTGCAGAAGAAAGGGCAAATGCTCCTTTTGGCCTGAAACCCCAGGTCCTTCCCTCCCCCTCTATCCCCCTCCCCTCTCTCTGTCCCCTCTTAGCCATCAGCCAGCGCCTGCAGCCCCAAGACCTTTGCAGGACTCCCCACCACCCCACCCACCCATCCACACCCCACCCCTCTGACACCCAGCAGCCCTTGGCCTCATCCAGGATCTTGGCTGAGGCATCCTGTCCTCAGGAAGCTGCCTGAGCCCTGTCTGCCTTGCCCCTGTACACACCTCCAAGTTCACACACTCCCAAACCTGGCACAGACTGTGGTCCCAGTTGTTGACTGGGGTCTCCCCACAGACTATAACTTCCTGGAGGACAGGGTCCCACTGTGTCCCCAGCCCCCACTTCAGGGGCTGCCACCCAAATGTGGATCACAGAACTATCCAGAGAAGGCACCACAGCCTGAACAGCAGCGGACGCTTCACAGTCGTCTCTGCTCCAGCTTGTCCCGGACCCTCTGCCAGATCCACCAGCGGGACTGGACACCAGCACACGGACAGCCCAGGGGTCTGTGGCAGAAGGACACTACCTGGAATAGCCCGGGGCAGCAGAGAGAAGCCCGGGCCCAGAGGACCTCCCAGAGGAGAGCAGGAGGGAGCCTGCACCAGGTCCCAGAACAATACCCCTTGACCCTCTGGGCCCCACTGCCCTTCGCCCTAAGTCCTGCTGCACTGATGCAGGTGATCCTGAATGCTTCTTAATGTTAGAGCCCGCTGCCCTGGAGGGAGGACGACAGGAGGCTGAGGGAAATGACCAGGTGGTGGAGAGAGAACTGAGGGAACCACCCTGGCAGATGAGGGGGCTGATGGCGTCGGTCTGGGAAATCAGTGGGGTGCCCACTGGACGTGGACCTGGAGGCCTCAAGGAGACACCTGACCCGCACCTGGAGCTCAGGAAGCAGCCAGGGCTGTAAATGTGCGGTGGGACTAGCAAGCCAGAGGCTGTAAGAGCAGGAGTGGAGGGGGCTGACCCCTGCCAGTGACCAGAGGCCTAGGGAAGGTGTGTCCAGCCAAGGACGAGGAGACTGCCTACATGGTCACTCCTCACCACAGCAGTGAAGCCCACTCCCCACCTTCACATGGCCCAGCCTGTACCAGGAGGACCCACCGTCTCCCTCCCTGTTCCAGTGTCCACCTGGGGAAGCAGTGGGTCAGCCAAGGCAGGTGAACAGAGAGGTGACAGGTAACAGAGCCTGGCAGGAGGGGAAGGGGAGGGAAGTCCAAGCAGGCGAGGGGGAGCCCAGCCGGGGCTGGCGGTGAGGGGTCAGCGGGAGAGGGGCCCAGCCTAGGAAGGGATCCAGTTGAGCCCAGCCAGAGGAGGAGGAGGAGGGGCCCCGCAGGGCAAGGGGCCGGCTGGGTGGCAGGGCAGAAAGGGAAGAAGCAGCTGAAGGAGGCGGGGCCTCTGGAGGAGGGGCGGAGAACCACGGGGGGAAAAGGTTAGCGGGGGAGGGGCCCGGATCGAGGAGGGGATGGATGGAGCGGGGCAGCAGGGGGAGGACCTGGCTGGAGGAGAAGCACAGGTTATCCGGAGGGGCTGTCTAGGGCCTTGAATCAGGAGAAGGAGGGAAGGAGTGGAGTGGTGGGCGCCGCACTGGCGGGGCCGGGGTGGGGGGTCGCAGCCGTGGGGCAGCCGCGGACAGCACACACCTGGGCCGGCTCTGAGGTGCACCTTAGGTGGCCGGTGGTTCTGGGAGCAGTTACACCGCTCCCACCCTGCCAGCTCCCACCCTGCCAGCGCTGGGTTCCAGCCTGGAGCTCAGCCCCAAGCGGAAGGGCAGGGGAATTCCAGGCAGCTCCCGCTCCCCCAACAGTCATGATTTCTGCCATGCTGCCTGTGGTGCAAACTCCACAGGAGCTGAACATATTTCATTGACATTGATAGAAAACCAAATTGAAAACACACTGCAGTGGACCCTTGCTACGTCCAAATACAGGGATCCTGAACCCCCCTGGCCAAGAAGTGGGCATCTGAAGCTGTAAGGAGAGAAGCCCCCACGGAAAGGTAGCTCCAGGCTGGAGGAGGCACACACTCCAGGCACATGAGGGGCAAGGCAGGAGGGGTCCCCTGTGGGCTGGCACCCTGAGCCAGCAGCTGAGCTGCCGAGGTGGCCCTTCTTCAGCGAAGCGCTCCTCCCCTCCTCCACTGCCATTCCCAGCAACGACCTTCACTCCCTTCACTCCCTTCGCATGAGCATCCCTGTCTCTACTTCCCCACCACTCCCCTTGGTCCCTGGGCCTGTCCCCTCCTCCCCAAGCTGTGCCCCTCAAGGCTCTGCAAGTTGGTGAGTGCCATCACAAGGGAGCCCAGGTCACATATCTGGCACACAGCCCCCTCACACGTCCCCATCCCCCCCAGGCCCCTCAGGCTGCAGCGCTCACCACCCCCCATGCTGTCCTGCCCACCAGGCCGGGCCTGGCCTTCCCTCTGCTGCTGCCTCTGAGCAGGCCCGGGTGTTCTTGAACATGATGCCTTCAGTTCTGACACACTGCTCAGTTAAATAAAAATGAATGATTGAGTTTATGTACAACCCGTGGGCCAAGAGCAAGGGGCTAGGAGTGGGGAGACCCAGTCTGGTCAATATTTGTGGGGCTCCTCCGTGCTGGGCTGGGTGGGAATAGGGTATTTCCCCTAAACCGTTCCTGCCCTAGAGGACAGCAGCAGGCACACCCTGCTGGGGAAGGGGAGAGCATCACTCCCCGAATGTCAGCTGTGCAGTCAGTCATGCACCCGGCTTTCTGCATGCTCTCAGGCCCCAGCGACAGAACCCCAAAGCACATGGACAGCATCCCCAGGGCCCCACACACCAGGGCCGCATGGGATGGATGCAGGAAACCTCAAGAGCCTCCCTGTGGATGGGCAGAGGCTCTGGGAGCCCACACTTGAACCCAGGTCTCAGTCCTCCAGAGCACACTTTCTCCAGCAGGCCTATGACACGCAGCACATATGCAGCAAAGGCAACACCCGTGCACACACCACCTCGTGCATCCAGTCCTTCAGCCTCTCCTGGGCATCTACCCCATGCCCTGTACCAGCTTCTGCCTGCCCCAAATTGGATCCTGAGGAATCGGTGCTGTCAGCAGGTGACTGCACTGCAGGAAGGCAGGGAGGTGGTGAAGCAGTGGGCAACGGGCACGCCTTGTGAATGTGGGTGCCATCTTCTCCACTTGTTTCAAGTACCAAGTTGCAGAACTCATCAAGGACAGAGTCACAGACTCCAAGAATTTTGTAATTGGGAGAGAGAATCCCTGGGACATCATCCAGTCCCCTCACCATATGTTTCTCTGCAGCCATCCCCATCTATCTGTCAATATGGCCACCACCTGTATTGAGACGTGGACTTGAACTCGAGCATTCTAAAGAAGTCAAAATGATTTGGTAGTGGCAGGAGGTTTCAAGTGGGTGCTTTTCCAATATGCACTTTTCACCTTCACCACCCCACTTCCCCCCTTTATTCAGGTGGGGAAGTTGAGGCTCAGCGAGGGAGGAGTCTGCATTGTCCAGGGAGTCACAGCTAGTGGCAGTGAACCTCCAATGTCTGATCCC
This sequence comes from Equus quagga, assembly GCF_021613505.1. Lineage (NCBI taxonomy): Eukaryota > Metazoa > Chordata > Mammalia > Perissodactyla > Equidae > Equus > Equus quagga. The sequence goes on along the minus strand of NC_060274.1, from coordinate 41,775,632 downwards.
CAAGAATCTGTGCTCCAGAGATGGCTCCCTCCCCGCTAGAATACAGAGGCTCATCTTATTCCGGGTGGGGGGAACCGAGCTCTCTGTGCCCGAGGCACCTTTACAGACTCTCTCCTCTCTCGCTTTAAATCTTTTAATTCTCTAAAAGAAATGACTGGAGCCTGTCACTGAACATTCATTTTTTTAAAAGACCATAGCACAGCCTTTCATTGAACCAGCTGAAGCCATGGCACACCAAAACTCAGTGTGGCCCCCGCCCCAGCCTGTCCAGGTCAACTCAGGCCCCCTCCCACTCAGAGCTGACGTGGTATCTGGCATCCCTACCGGTCCTGGTGGGGAGGTTGTCCTGGCTGTGGGGACCAAACACACAACAGATGGGAAGCCTGTCGGGGGAGAGGTACAGGAGCGCCCCCTCCCAGAATGTCAAGCAAGGCCCACTGCCCTCACAAGATGCAAAGCAGGAGGCCTTCTAGAGAACCCCCTCTCTCCTCTTCCCCCCTCCCCTCCCCTCCCTGGGCATGTAGCTCCTTGGCCCTTTTCCCTGTCTCCCCTCCTTTATCTCTGCCTAGTCCAGCCCTGTCTCTGGCCTTGACCCCTACTTCTCTTCCTCTCTTCCCTGGCCCCTCCCTAGCCCTTCTTCAGCTCCTCTCCACCCATTCCCCCCTCCACCTCTCCCAGCCGCCAGCACATGCTGGCCTCTTGTGGCCCTGAAATGCAGGTCCAGCCATGGGTCTGGCCTGTGTGTCCCATGGCCCCTTGACCAGGTACCTCTGAGATATCACCACCTGGGTCACCACCACCCCCCCTCGCCCCTTGGGTGGGGGTCCCTGGTCCCCCCAGGCCCCAGCTGTCTGACTTCCATCATCCCCCTGAGTTGTCTTGCTCTGTCCAGCTTCCCCTCTTCAGCCCCTCACCCCCATCTCGTCCATCTGTGCCTTCCCTCCCTAGGCGGGCTCCCCCATCCGGGTCCCACCACCCTCCTGCCAGAACGCAGCCACAGGCAGAAACAAAACCCTCTCTCAGAGCCCTCCAAGCGGTGTGGGATGGGCTGCGCTGTGCGAGCTCGGAAAGCCCCACGCGGCAGACATCCGCCTCCAGCCTCCTGGGTTCCCGTCCAGGGAGGAGCCGCGCAAAGGGGACGGTCCTTGTCCTCGCCATCGTCTAGCCCGCCCGCCCGCAAGACAGTGACAAAGTTCGGGCTCTGCGAGCCAGGGTCTCGGCCGCGGCGGAGCGGGGGCGGCAAGGACCAGAGCCCTGTGCGACCTTGGCAAACCCGGTCCTTCTGGACCCGAGGCAGGTCCACAATGGGTGCCAGAGTGACTGGAGGGGGCCAAACTCCTTTCCCCCTCTTCACATCTCCTAGGGCCAGAGGGCTGGGAGGGGGACTCGGGAGCCCCGCACCCGCTCCAGGCGCAAAGGAGAGGAGACCAGGGCTGTGCGCACAGCCCGCGAGGAACCCTGCCCACCCCGGGCCGCTCCAGGCACCCACTTTCCATTCCTCCTGCGGGGATGGGTGCAGCCAAAGAGCGTGGTGCCCCGGCTCTGGCCCCGCTTGACCGCTCACCTGCTACCTGACCTTGGGCCAATCCTTGCCCTCTCCACGCGGGTCTCCTGTCTCCATACTCCACACCCAGGGGCACTTTGTGGACTGTAACTCGCCAAGAAAGCCCGACCCCAGGGTGCCAGCCCTCACTGCGTTCCCAACTCGCTGAGTGACCTTGAACGCCCACCCCATTTGAGGCCTCAGTTTCCCCACCTACCCAATCGGTAGGTGTGCGCCTGGCTCCCAGCGCCCCAGTCCCTCCCGGGCAGGTGTGTCCCAGACCGGATGGGGGCGCGCGGCGGCACTCACCGTCCTCCAGAGACGTGGGCGCTTGGCGGGGACCAAGGTGGCCGTGACCAGCAAGTGCGAGGCGGCCACCAGGAGCCCAAAGCCGATGGCCAGCAGGCTGCGCACAGGAAGCAGGGCATAGGACACGAAGGTGACCAAGAGGAGCTGCCAAACACCCTGGTCGGCAGTCGCCGGCACCGCAGCCGCCCCAGCGTGGGCCCCGGCGGGGCCGCCGAGCGCAAAGGGGCAGCAGAGCAGCGCGAAGGTGAGGCTGAAGAGCAGCGCGAGCTGGCCGACCTGCTGCAGCTGGGGCACCTGCAGCGAGCGGACGTTGGTGACCACGAGCAGCGCCAGGAAGAGCACGCAGTGCACGGGGTGCGAGCCCTTGGCCAGGCCGGGCGCGGGCCCCGGCGCGCCCAGCAGCTCGGCCAGCGCCAGCGCGCCTGCCAGCAGGCTGAGCACCGCCAGCGCCTTCAGCGTGGCCGCCTGCTCCAGCCGCAGCGTGTAGCCGCGGAACAGCGCCTCCAGCTCGGGGCACGCGAACTCCTCGTTGC
>NC_060274.1:41661115-41772847 GCF_021613505.1 Equus quagga | reverse complement strand
TCAGTTTCTCCATCAGTGCGCAGTGCAACCCACTGTGCTGTCTCTTGGACGGTCTCCTGGGGCATTAAAAATGCTGAAATCCTGCGCGATTCCCCGTGGAGGTGAAGGGGCTTAATCCTGCCAATCTGTGTCCCCTCAATAAAACCAGGCTTCCCAATTTAAGAGGAGCCCTAGGTGCGGCCCGCGCTGGACTGTGGACCCAGGACGAGGGCCCTGCGAGGTGAAGCCATGCCCGAGGATCCCCGGGGCCAGGAGGAAGGTGACGGCCTGCAATGCCCCTCCCGTCCCCAGGCCCCTCTGCACTCAGGACCCTCCATGCCACAGGCTGTGGGCGAGTCCTGCCCTGGCTCCTCCAAACCCTGTGAGCGAGTGCGGGGGCGCAGGAGCTGTGGCCTGGTGGTGAGGTCCGACAAGCAGAACGCCCACCCGGGATCTGAGGCCGCGGGGCGCGGGGCTGAGCCCCGTAGGTGCCTAGAGAGCCAGGTTTCTAGTCCTGGCCCGGGATGCGCCCAGGGAAGAAGATGTGAGGCTGTTTGTGCAGCGATGCAGTGGGAGATAGAAGGAGAAGGGGTGCTTGGTTTTCCCTGAAACGGAAACCAAAGTGATGGCGAGATGTTTTCTTCCAGCAGGACAAATGTAGGGAAGGTTGTACTCACGCGTGGGGGTCCCACCCAGCGACTCGCGTCCCACCGCTTGCACTCATTCGCTCTAAGACAAGGGACTTTGTGCTGGCGCTTCACTTGCATTATATATCTCTTTTGGTGCTCACAGTGGCCCCTGGGGTCTGTCAGTGCCTCTGTACCCCTTTCCACAGGAGGATTCCAGGGTAAGTAACTGGTTCCAGGAGGCGTGGAGAGGAGTAAGGACTCCCAGCCAAACCCCTGACCTGCCACTATCCCGCGGTGCTTCTCAGCCGCCATTCATATGGGTGGACCAGGAGCTGAGGTCCTGTGAAATTACAGAGACCAAAAGGCTAGCCCGCCTGCAGGAGGTCCTTCCCAGGCCCACTCCCAGATACCCGGTTTAACCAGCTGGTGCCAGTGGAGGTGCTACAGGGTTTCCAGGGGGCTCTAGGGGTGAGAGCCACTGCACCTAAGGATTAGAATTTAAGGCGTAATTTTTCTGGAGTCAGTATTAGTTGAGCCACATGAAGTTGCCATTTTTGTAAAAGGTCCACAGTGGTCATACATCAGCTCTCAGGGTTGTGGGGATGGGGCCTCACGTTGTTTGCCTAGGCCAGGGTCTCTTTCCACCCCATGACCCCAGCAGCTCACAGAGGAAATACTTGGTGGCCACCAAGTCCCTCCTCCTGTAACCACCTCCCCATGCAGGGGTCCTCCTCTGTGGAGCCTTCATGACAACCCCCCACCTCCACCCCACTAAAGTCTCCCCCCCCACTCTGTCTGGTCATCTGTCTCCGTCCCCTCTTGGAACTGGCAGCCCTAGAGGGCAGCGACTACCCCAGAAGATGGCCCGGCCCCACCCCAGTTCATGATGACTTGGCAAAGTGCCCACCTTCCATCATCTAGTCCCCTGCCTGTCCCCAAATGCCAGCAGAGTCTGCAGGATGTTTCTTTTCAAGTAACAAGTATCAACAGTAGATTCTCTTGTTAAATGGCCCAGTGTGTTTCTATGTCCTAAAGATTTTATCAAAGGAAAGTTTAATCATATCTAAAAATTGATCCAACTCCATGAGAATGAGAGAAGTATGATAAAGCGATTGAGTGCACGGCTCACAAATCAGGAGCGCCCTCTTCCCTCACCCTTCGAATGCGATGGGCAGGATAGGCCCCACCTGCTTTCTCAAGAGCCTGTGACGGTGTTTATCAGGGTCCATGGGAAGCGTTCGCACGTGGCCACAATGCCCTTGCTTACCACCACCATGCTCGTCCTGACAAAGCGCCCAGGGCTGTATGGTGCAGTTCACAGGTCACTGTCATGTCCATCATCTCATTTGCCCCTCGTGGCATCCTGGAAAGAAGGTTTACCACCCCCTCGTTCTGTTGATGAAGAAACAAAGGCGTAAGGATGCCTGCACACTGCCCAAGCCCAAGTCACAGAGACAGACAGGCCAGAGCCTGGGGAAGCCCGGGCTTTCGAACGCCAGCCCCACGGGAGGGATTGTTACTGTCGCTGTATGGACTTGCACTGCTGATGGGTGAATCTTCTCTCCTCCTGTTTGCCGGGTTGACAGGAGAGGGCCTCAAAGGAGCTGTTTGCAGCCAGGGATAACGGGGAAGTTATCTGAGAGACAGTGAGGTGCACACACCCCATGTTCTCAGTGGGCATCATCAGTTGAATTGTGTACCCCCAAAATCCACACGCTGGAGCCCTCACCCCCAGTACCTCAGAATGTGACCTTACTGGGAAATAAGGTCATGATATATGTAATTAGTTAAGAAGAGCCTATACTGGAGTAGGGTGGGTCCTCTACAAAAAGGGGACATTTGGACACACACGGACAATACCTGAGGACTGGAGGGGTGCTGCCACAAGCCGTGGAACCACCAGAAGGCAGGAGAGAAGTCGGAAACCTCCCTGCCCAGTGCCTTCAGAGGGGGCGAGGCCCTGGCCACACCTTGACCTCCGACTTCCGGCCTCCAGGACAGTGAGAGAGTAAGTTTCTGTTGTTTAGGGCCCACCCGCAGTGCTTTGTCCCGGCGGCCCTAGCAGACTAAACCCTGGCATACGGTCCACCCTGATGACATTCCGTGTCGCGGAGGGTAAGCATTGACTGACAGCAAAGGGCCTGCATGGGTCACAGTGGGAAATTCTGCTCCTCTGCGGAGCACAGCCTCCCCATCAGAGGGGAGCAGACGGGGGCACTATCGTCCTTTATATGTGCCCTGCCGCTCTCAGAGGATGGGCATTCAGGTACCCCTGGTAAGCAAACGTACACCTCCCTCTCAATCAAACAAATCTGTGTGATAGCTGGCCCTCTGGGTCCGTGCAGGCTCATAGTCCTCACCCCACTTCAGGAAGGAGGGCTGGTGCCTCTTCTGAGACAGGGATGTGGCACTTCTTGCAGCACTAACGCCGCTGGGCGTCCCTCTGACTTTTCATCCTTTACAAAGCCCATGTGTATCTTTGCATTTGAGCCTCACACCACTTAGGGCCCTGGCCTGGAGAAAATAAGCCAATTTCCTTGGATCATGGGTGGGGTGGTATGGGATGGGCTCAGCCTGGAGCCAGGTCCAGCATCACGGCCACCAGAGGGGGCCGGGTGGTTTCATGGCTAAGGGTGTAGACCCTGAGTCTCCTTCCTGGCTGGTGTCCCAGCACCTCCCTCCCAGCTGTGTGACTTTGGGCAGGTTACTCAGCCCCTCTGTGCCTCATCTCCTCCTTGGACTGGGGATATAATAGCCCCTGGCTCAGAGGGTAATAGTGGGAAGAGAGGCCTAAATGCACAGAGCCTGCATTTCGTAAGCACGAAGTAAAGACAGTTTTTGCCTCTATCAAATCAGCGTTCTGAGCACACAGGAATGAGCAAGTGTCGTTCAAACTCTTTGAGCTAAATGTATGAATTTCAGGCATTTGGGACAGAGACCACAATAGCCAGGGAAGTCGCTCTAAGCCAGCTTCTCTCAGGGGAGAGCTGGCCACGTTCCTCGGACTTGGCCAAAGATATGACTTCTGGACAAGTATTTCTTATTCCACTCCCACTGCGTATTTTGGGACATCTCCCCTGTGGGTTGTAGGGAAGGCCCCGCCTCTGGTGGGTTGACTCTGAGCCACTGTGGACGTGCAGGCTCTCCAGGAAGGAGGCAGTTGATGCTCAGCAGGGAACTACATTCAGGAAAGTTGGTTTTGTCACAGCCATTTCTAGGTAATCCAATGACCCACACAGGAGGCTCGACAAGCCATTAAAATGGAGAAACCCTGAAGCCCGCTGACAGGCTCAGCCTCCTGTCACCAGGGCAGACAGAGTGTCCCTCTGATGCAGGCTGCGGGCTGCAGGCACACTACCCAAGCCTTTCTCAGATATTTCCTGGTGGACTTGTTGTTTGGGGCATGCAGGGCCCACGAACACAGTTTGTGGACGGCGATTGGAAATGGTCCCGGGGATCTGTTTAGGACTTCTCCAGTCAGACAGGGACAGAAGACTCAGACCCTGAACACCTTAATCTGTGTTCACTCTCCTGACTGAAAGCCTGGATGGCTGACTCAGGACCATGCCTGGCAGTAAATGGCCACAGCCTCAGCCTACAGCTCAGAGACCTGGGGAGGCTGCACCCGGACCAGCCTGGCTGAGGCCACGGGAGGGAGGTGTCCACTCCTGGAACCGAGGGGCATGGCCCAGATGGCTGGAACCGAGGACAAGAGGGTCCTCAAGCTAAAGCAGGAACTGAGCTGGACTAGTGGATGGATGACCAGCGGGCAGACAACCAGCATGCCGCCCACTGAACCACACAGCAGAGGCCGCAGGTTCAGGCTCACAGGTTAGGGCCCTTCACACATCACTGTTCTGTACCACGTAGGCAGAGGAGAATGTTAACCCAGGCTTCAGAGCTGGCTCTGCCACTCCTCTCCACATGACTGTGGGCCCAGGTCTCTGGCCCAGGAGACCTGGGGGCGACAGGCTTCAGACAAGGTCTGACTATGCACCTGGTGTGCAGGAAGACCCAGCTGGCAGGAGGAGGTTTGTGTGACAGGGACTTTCCCTTTTCACTTGTGCCTTTGTCACTTAGGATTCCATATCCAGCAGAGCCGGACTCCTAGCCGCTGGGAGAGGCCAGCACCTGCCTAATAATCACACAGATAAATGTGTAACCCCACTGTGGCAAGTGCTTCCCAAAGAAAGCGTGTCCTCAGGTGAGCCCCGTGGTGGGGGCAATGGGGTCAGGCCACGCTGGGCTCTGCAGATGGCGCCTGAGCCCCTAGAAGGGTGGGCTACTGGCAGCAACAGGGAGACCTGGCACCCTGAGCTCTTGAGGCTCAAAGCACACCCTGGTGCCCAGATAAGGATCCAGACACAGGGTGGACAGGGGGCTGACCTCCTCTCCTGCACAGAGCCGGGAGTCCTGTGAGGTATCTCTGTCATCCTGGTGGGATAACTGGCCTTATGAGGAGTGGACGTGGGCCACGGGATGGATGGAAGGGTCCAGATGACTTCAGAAGAGAGGCTGTGGTAGACATGCTCAGGTGCAGACAGCGGCTCATCTGAGCCCACCCATGCCCTCTCAGGTGTTCTAGGGAAGATGTAACCCCACCCCAGATGTAACCCCACCTCTCTCAATAAGCCAAAGCAAGGGCATCCCCTTCCTATTTTCTCTAAGTTGCAACTTCTTTCTATTAAATTCAAAAGAAATTAGTTTCCAAGCAAGGGTGCTTGGGTATTTTCCGAGAAGAAAGGGAGCTTTTGTCCAGCAGTGGACATATGGGGGCCGAGTGCCCTGCCCAGGAGCTGGCTCTGTCCTTGCCCGGCCCCCAGGACCCTGCGGACAACCTGGGGCTCAGGGACGTCACTCTCGTGCGGGACTTTGCTGGTTCCTGATTCTGAGGTCCATCCCAGTCTATGCCATGCTGAGGAGGGCAGAGCTCTCCCTCAGGGATTTCAGCCACGGTGTGGTTTCCCTGGACAGGTTTCACTTGTCCCTGGTAATCCTGGGGATGACGAAAGACTTCACAAATGGTGCCAGTCTTCACCATGTGTCCTCGCCTGGGTGTGGCTTCAGGGGGCAGCGAAGGAGACTTGGCCACCACAGGCAGAATGCTGGAAGGTGCTGGGGATGTGGAGTCAGGAGAGGGAAGCACTGGGGTTCAGGCCCCTCGCCCTGACGGAGTATCACCCAAGGGGATGTTTAGGACACAGCTTCAACTCTGATGCTCCTTTGACCACCTCTTGGTTGATTTAGAACCATGTCAACACGGTTCTCTCAGGAAGGCCACTGCATAGTCATAGTTGGCATCAGTTAGATATGGGAGCTGGGCCTGAAAGGAACCAGAGAGGGTGACTCTATTTTCTGGACCAAAACCAGGCTGAGACCTGCCAATGGAAATTGTTTGAGGTTAGGAATGACCTCCCCATCCAGACTTGAGGCTGGTGGGGAAGGTGAGCATGAGCTGACTGTCCTCTTGAGTGTTCCTGGGAGGTGGGAAGGGGGCAGAACCTCCCAGAAGAGCCCCAGAGGGAGAGTGCAGCTTGGCAGAGACTGCTGAGAAGCAGAGACAGGGCAATCGGGGGTCAGGAGCAAGAATGCAGGGACACTTTGCTCCCTTTCTGCCGTGAGCCTGTCTCCCTCTCCCAGCACCCCTGCTTTTAGGGACACGGGACTTGGTTTTCCTGGCCGCGGGTCCCTGTGATGACCTGCTTAGTGGGATGGGCTCCAACGACACGCACATCCACACCAGACATGATTGGGGCCTCTTCCCGCCAGCAATTCCCTGGCCCCACATGACAGAGCTGCGCGCCCTTCAGTCAGGGGCTCTGGTCTGGCCCCCTGCAGGCAGGGCCACTGAGGGCCACCCTAGGAGACACGCACGGCTGGCTCCCAGAGATGCAGCTGTGACAAAGGCCCCACGCTGCCCGCCAAGAGCTCACAGTCTAGTGGGAGAAAGGCAGGACACAGGCAGTGTCCAGGCGCTCAGCTCTGCCGTTGGAGAGGATGGGGGTCAGTGTGGACAAGGGCTCCCACCCTGGAGGTGGCAGGAGGGTGGCGGCAGGAAGCAGTGTCTGTGCTCCGTGAGGCAGAGCAGGGTCCCCAGACTGAACAAGGACGGGCCAGATTCTCCATGAATACGTCAGTGACGCTCAGGGTCCTTACACTCATGAAACAATGCTCTTAGTGCTCGCTTTCCCTGGGGGACTGTTCACAACAGGGACAAAAGGCAGCAGGAGAGGCTCGCACTCAGCGCTGCCCCAAAGCCAGCCACGGACTTGGTTATTCTTAGTGACACAGGGGACCTGAGCTGACCGGCATTAAACAGATTTGAGCAAACCCTCCTGTGGGGTCCGGGGCTGATGACGGGGGGCGGCAGGAGAGCAGGACCCACAGGCTCCCCCTGAAACCTCCCAGGGGAGTGTGGGAAATAAGGTGTGCCGAGGAGAGCGCGAGCTCTGTGGAAAGTCAGCTCTGACAGCTGCACCCAAAAGGCAGGGAAGCTTCAGCCTGAGGATTTGCGCTAAAAATAGAATCACTGGCTTGTGGTTAGAGAATCTGACCCAATTAGAGATTACCAGTTTCAGGAATTACTGGAAAAGAAATCTCATTAAATAGGTTAAATATAGGAGCCAGAGGCTGAAAAAGCCATCTGGGATTAAAAGGAAAACCAAAACTCTAGAAGGATTTTAAAATACATTTTGAGTCTCCTGTAAAGGAAGGGACTTTGCTGTGCGCACGGCCGCGCCCCAAAGGCACCTGAGGGAGGAGCTCCCAGCGGGCGCTCTGCGCGGGTGGAGGCTGGTGAAGAGCCACGCTGCCCGCGGGCCGGTGCTCGCCGCGTGGGATCCGGCTAAGCCAGCCCTTCCTCCTGCTGAAGAGCCGGGAATGGGGTGGCAGCTCTGGGTCTCCGTGAGTGCTCAGGTCAGCCGGTGGGAAGTGTGAGCAGACCCCACCCCAGCCCACCAGATTCCCTGGGTCTCCAGGCACCGCCTCCTCCCGCCTTCCTCCACACCTCCCTTCCCCGCCCCACGTCCCTCCAATCTGTCTCCAAATCCTAAGGATCCGCCCGAAATAGCCTCCTCCCCTGCGTCTCCGCTCACACCCACTGCAGCAACCTCCATCCAGGTCTTCCCCCCTTCCTGCCAGGACCACTGGAACCGCCCACCTTCCAATGGCTCAGTTACCAGCACATTTTCCCTGAAATGTAGAGAGGGTTCTTATCCATTTCTTGCTCTAAAAGAAACATGCTTCCTATTGCCTCAGAGCATCCCCCAAAACGTGTTTTTACAGCACACATGCTAAGGAAAACCCTAAGAAAAGAGATGCTCTGTCTGAATGCATTGCAGAGATGCTGCGGGCGAGATCCCCACTTACCTTGGTTTAATGCAGCCTTTCAATGAACTTGACCTTGGAACATCTAGAGGAACACATGTAGCATGTGTGTTCTGGGCAGGGCTGGGCAGGCCAGCACCTCAGCCATTGGCTCTCTGGCCCCACCGCCGCACCCCCACCTGACCCCCCGCACACCAGTGTGCTGGTCACCCCAACTCCCACTAGTGATTCTTTCTCTGCTCCCTGCCACTCCCTGCATGGCTGGGCACCCTCCAAAACTCTCCTCTGCCTTGCAGAGTTTCACCCATTGCGTTGGGCAGAAATCTTCCAGCTACTACCAGAAGGAGTGGAAGCCAGAGCAGCAGGGTTGGTTCCCGGACGTCTTTGATGGATCCTGAGGCCCAAATCACATTTTCCAGACACCAGCAGAAGCAACAAAACAAAGAGAAGGAATCCCCTATGCCTTGGATCTTTCCCAGGCCACATGGGAGGAAAGATAGCCCAGCACCCTCAGTCTGCCTACTCGGGGTATATCATTGAAAGGGGGAAAAGTCTTCCCAGAATTTGCTGGGAATCTCTGCCAAGGGCCTTCCTGGCCCTGCCAGGGCCATGTGCTCGCTCCTGGGACAATAGCTGTGCCAGGAGCTCAGGGTGTCTGACTAAGCAGCCTAGAGCCTGGGTCCTGTGTCCACTTGAGGCAAGAGGGTGTTGGGAAGACACACAGCTTGGCGCCCCATTGGAGCCATGTCAGTTGCGGAAGGTTGGAGGCTGGTAAGATAAAACACAATCCTGCCATCCACCATTTAAGAGCCAACTTGGCTCCCTCTTCATCAAAGGAGCGCCGCCACCACCCCACACCGCTTCTCCCTCCATGCTCCCTCGCCTTGCCACTCCTCCATGTGTGTCTTTGTAGTGGGCTGAATGGGGTCCCCCATGCCCACCTGGAACCTCAGAATGTGACCTTATTTGGACATAAGGCCTTTGCAGATGCAACTAGTTAAGGATCTCGAGATGCCATCATCCTGCATTTAGAGTGGGCCCCAAATTCAATGACTGGTGTCCTTATAAGAGGAGGGGACTCGGAAGGAAGATGGTCTTCTCCTCCAAAGGTTTCAGAGAGAGCACGGTTCTGCTGACACCTTGATTTCCAACTCCTGGCCTCCACGTGGTGAGGGGATAAATTTCTGTTGTAAAACAGCCGCACTGTTTGGGGCTATTTTTTATGGCAGCCCCAGGAAACTACTACAGCCTTGAATGGTAATTATTTACCTACCTCTGTCTCCCTCCCTTGTGAACTCCTGCAGCACCGTGACCCACTTCTTATGTGGTTTTATGGACCCCTCCTCAGGTCCCGGGGGAGGGGACTCAGCAAATGCTCATGGATCCAGGTTCATTGAGGCTCACAGGGCCGATGGCCACTGAGTCAGGGTAAGCTGCCCAATCACTCGTGGCCCTCGGTGCGCCCACTGCTGGGCTCAGCACCACAGGGTCACCCTCACCAACGTGAGATGAGGACCCAGGAGGGCACAAATGCCGACAGACAGCCACGCCTCTCCAGCAGGTGAGAATGTGATGTTTGTTTCTTCCTTCTCTATAAATGTTTCCGTGGTTTACAAAATCTTTATGACAAAATTTTATAATCAGAAAAATGCAATTTGATAAGATGAGGTTTGAATCTAACACATGACAGGTTTGCTGTGAGGACCAGTGAATACATCAGAATATATAGGGAAGGACACTGGCCCTTGTAAGGCATAAGGAGAATAAGCATTATTATTGCAATAATATTTCTTTTGCAGGACAGGACAAATTGTAAACAGAAAAGAAATGCAAGCCGGTTCGTCCGTTGATTCGGTTCACAGTGATTAAGTCTCTGCTGCCGGCCTGCTGAAGGAAGATGCAGACGCTGATCTCGCTGATCGGGTGCAGAGCCCGCCTCCAGGGCCTGGTTGGAAATTACCATAAACTAGGGCCTTGGGCTGCCTTGGTGAAGTCTGGTCGATGCGCATTTGCTTTGGTCAGATGTTTAAAAAGAGAGAGCCAGAGCACCACAGGCAAGCTTCCTTCTCCCCACAGACAGTCTTCTTTCCTTCCACCAGCTTTTCTCCCAGTGCTTCAGCAAGCAGGGAGTAAATCCTCAGTTTGTGAGCATTAATTAAGGTTCTCAGCAAGAAACAGAGGGAGTTAGAATGCTATCAAAGTCATCATAGAGAGAGAACCAGAACTCCAAGGAGATGCCACTGCACCCCAGAGGGATGGTCTCGATCAGATGCTGGGAGGATGCTGCAGAGCCAGATCTGACTGCTCACAGCTGGTGGGCACAAAGGAATGGCTTCAGTCCCCGCAGGTGGCAGTGCGCAGCCCCCCTGCCCCCACCCTGCACACACCTGTCTGCACACCTCTGCCTGTGAGCATGCCAAGCAGGCTGCTCAGCACTCCTGGATGCTGCACCTTGATTTTGGTGGGAGGTGCTTGTGGCAGGCGGGGGGTTTGGCCCACTTTGCAAAAATTTGTGGAGCTCAATGTCTTGTTTGTTTCTGCCCGTGGACCTCTTTCAGGAGCCAGCGCTCCACTTGTCCAGGTGTGACCTCTGCCAGCCCCTCTTACTCTCAGCCTCAACGTTTTCATCTGTAAAAAGGAGGGTGACTCTGATGATCCCTTCTTGCTGTGAAAATGGGGTGATCCAGACGTCATGCAAGTGCTTGCAAGAGACCCCTACAAATGCCCTGAGAGATTGCGGGGGAGGAGCCAGGTCAGAAGAATCAGCCCCACGGGGAGAGTGACTGAGGAGGTGGGGGATGAGGAAAGGGATGGGTCACGGGTTGGGGGGAGGAGGTCTGTCTTCCACTTGACCTTTCTTCCTTCCTGATGGTGGGAAGAAGGGACAGCCGGAGCAGTCACCTTGGGCCCAGGATGGAATTCATGTGGTGTGTGTGGGAAAGCCAGTCCCCCACCACTTCCCTTTGGGAAATTATGTACAAAAGAAAAAAATTTTTCTTTTATATGAAGTAGGTACAGGGACTCTTCTAGAATAAAAGTGACATAATGATCAATTGCAATACATGACCCTTGATTGGATCCTAGCTTTTAAAACTGAAGACAGTGAGGGAAACGTGAGAATGGCCTGGGTCTTGGATGATTTTGGGTAATTACTAAGTGGCCAGTTGACTCGATTTTCTTAAGAGTGATAATGATGCTGTGACGATGAACTAGAGTGTGTCTCGATTCTTAGGAAATGGATGCTGAGGCATTCAGGGATGGAGTTCCACAGTGTCTGTAACCTTCATTGAATTGGTTCAATCCAAGAAAACTCTCCTTTCACTTTTCAATATGTTTGAAAGTTTTCATACTGAAAAATTGGAGAAGGGAGGAAGAGGGGAAGAAATGAAGGAACCTGCTGGGACTTCAGCCCGAGGTGCCCCTGGGCACAAGTGCTCCGTGTAGGAAAGCATCTCAGCTTGGGATTCCAGTTCTCCAGACTAACATAACCCGAGCCTGAGTTCAGACGCAAAGATCATCAAAGACGTAAGGAAACCAACTACTGAGCATGACAGTCAGCAGAAAAAACAAACAACAGATTTAGACCCTCAAGGACCTCAGACATTGTAATGATCTTATACAGGGTCGGAACTAATGATGAATGATTTTTTTAAGCCATTAAAGGTGTAGTTACAAAAGTGAGCAAGCATCAGAGACTATCGTAAACAGTATCTCAAAAGCAGCCAAAAGAGAAAGATCTGTCACCTGGGAAAGAGCAACAGGTGGACTGAGAAGAGACTTTTCAAAGAGCAACAAAGAGAAGCCCCCCAAAAAGGGGAATTATAACTTAAAGGACTGAGAAAAAATAACTCTCAACCTAGAATTGTGCAATTTTCGGAAGAAACTGTCATGAATGAGGATAAAATAAAGACATTTTCAGGAAATCAAAGAAGGAGAGAATTGCGCCATTTTACCTACAATAATGAAACTTCTAAAGAATTGCTCCAGGAGGAAAAGAAAGTGGAACCAGAAAAATGATCGAACCATGTGGTGGATAAAAAGACAAATATTGGGCATACAAACAAAATTAAGCAATTTCTTGTCTACAGAAGCTAATAGCTAACAACACTCACACTTGCAAGTTAGAAACAGAGAAAGAAATGCAAACACTGACCAAAAGAAGGCTTGTGGCAATGTTAACATCAGGCAAGATAAACTTTAATACAAAGAGTATTGCTCAGGATAGAGAAGGTTGCGACATAACAACAGCTTCAATCCGTCAGGAAGGTATCGATCTTAGTCAGCTCAGCCTGCTGTAACAAAGTACCATGACAACAGACCTTTATTCCTCACATTTCTGGAGGCTAGGTGCCTGAGATCAAGGTGCCAGCATGGTCAGGTTCTGCTGAGAGCCAGCTTCCGGGTTGCAGACTGCCGACTTCTCATTGTGTTCTCACATGGTGGAAAGGGGTCAAACTAGCTCTCTGAGGCCTCTCCTTAGAAAGGCGCTAATCCCATCCTGAGGGCCCCACTCTCGTGACCTAATCACCTCCCAAAGGCCCCTCCTCCAAATACCATCACACTGGAGATTATATTTCAACAACAAATTGAAGGGACACAAATATTTACTCCATATCAACATAAAAATTCTAAACTTGCAAAAAGTGCACACCAAATATATACATTTACAATTGGTAGAGCTACAAGGAGAAATTGGCAAACCTATCATCAGCGTGGTTGATTTAAAACCACTTCTTTCAATTATTAATAGATCAAGCTGACAAAAAAATTAATGAAGATAAATGAGATTTGAACAACACCATTAACAAACTTGTTTTATTCACTATACATTCTTCTAGGCACATATACAGCATTTACAAAAATTTAACACTAGGTCACAAATCAAATCTCAAAAATTTCAAAGACTCAGATTCATACAGACAAGTCATCTGGCCACAGTAAAATTAAAATGTATGTAAATAGAAAAAGATTGGTAAATGTTCCTACATATCTAAATAACTCATAACTCAAAATGAAATAATAACGGAAAATTTTTAAATATTTAACATGAACAACAAAAAATACTGCATATCAAAACTTAAGAGATATAGTGGCCACAGTGTTTAATGGGAAATTTATAGCCTAAAGTACTTAAATAGGAAGAAGAGAGGCTGAAAATAAAAAGCTAAGAACACAAATTAAGAGTTTGGATAAAGAATTATAGGAACTCAAATAGCAGATGAGGACGGTGTTAGTAAAGTCTAAAATTAAATAGAAAACAAGTATTCAATCTTAAGAATCAACAAAGCCAAATGGTTTCTTTAAAATGACTAATGAAATTGACAATCCTTTGTAGAGATTGCTTTTAAGGAGAGAAACTATAAACAAAGATTAGGAAGGTAAAAGATGACTTAGTCACAGAAACCACAGTTTAAGAAAAATTAAGAAGATACCGTTAATAAATTTGAGCCAATATATGTGAAAGCACATGTAAACTGATCCTGGAAAAATATAACTTATGAATAACATCTCAAGAGGAAATAAAACATTTGAGTAGCTTTATAATCATTAAAAGAGTTGGGTCAGTAGTTAAATAAAAAGCAGGCCCAGAGATTTCAGTGGTCAGCTCTACAAAGTTTTGAAGAGTAGATCTTTCCAGAATCAGACTCTTCCAGAGAATAGAAAAAGAAGGAATACCCTAGTTTCTTTTATGAACTATCATGTCTTTTTAGCATTAGAAAAATCCATAAATATCATTCTCAAAATTAATAGGGGAATAGTGATTAATAGGGGAATTAATAGATGAATAGATGAATGAGTGAAAAACTATATGATCATCTCAACTGATGCAGTGAAACCGTTTGATGAAATTCATTACACATTCTTGCTAAATCTAATTACATACAAATGGAAGAAAATGTCTTAACCTGACAACGTGTCCATCAAAAATCTTCAGAAAACTTTATTCTTTATGATAAAATCTTAGAGACATTTTCTTTAAAAATCAGGAATAAGACAAGGAATCCCATTATGAAAGATGACATGAGTGGAGTCCTATTAAAATAGAGCTGGAGCAGCCATTACAGAGGAATTGCCTTGCACATCTTGCTTTCTTTATCTTCCAAACTGGACCAAACCACCAATGTTCCAAGAAGTCAGTAAGGACAAGAATATCCTGTTTGTAAGGACTGATGAAATGGGGCTTTGCTGATGACCAGATCACTAACCAATCAATGAAGTGCAAGTTAGCCTTTTGCCTGATGACCGAATCTCAAGCCAATCTATGAAGTACAATCCTAGCCTTACCTCATCTAGCACCAATGAACTCTTCTCTAATACAATGTACCTCATCTTCCTCCCTTTTTCCCATAAAAGCCCTGAGCCCCTCTATTTGAGACAATCAAGACACTATTTGAGATTCTACCTGAATCTGTGCTCCCCAGATTGCAATTCTTTGATCTCAAATAAACGCTTTGCCTCTTAAAGTGGTTTCTGTTTTTATAGGTTGACATATGGTGTCAGAAGTGGGATCTGAAGCAATCTCACTTTCACAGACCAGTGTTCCCTGGAAACAGGTTCAGGACCAACACGAGTCCCCTTGTGTACTCAGCCACTTCCATGGACAGCTGACGCCTCTGATTATGGGAACTCTCAGCCTCAGGTCTCCCTCCCTTTGGGACTGGTGCTTTCATCATCAAAGGAGAGGTTTTTCCTCAAGCAAGTGGAGGACACTCTGGTTACAGAGCCAATGCAGCTTTTGCTCCAGGAGGAGATTCCCTTAGGAGATAGGTGAGTATTCTGAGTTTTGGAGGTGATTCCCTCAGTAAAACTTTCTGTTTAGACAAACTTTATTGTGGGCTAATATGCATGTGAGGTTAAAGCTATTGCTAAGGGACATCTTAGAAGCCAAAGCCATAAAATTGGTGGGCACAGGTCAAGCACTTAAGAGACATTAGAGTGCTTGCCACCTTAGGAAGACTCCTGTGATAGAATAAGTTGGTCACAGGATGGGCTAGATCAACACTGGGTCATTCACCAACCTCAAGAAAACTTCTCTGAAACAAGGTACACTGTAAAAACATCACACAATCCCCAACCCTGTGGCATATCCCTCTTAGGTATTAGTTTGGCTCAAAGAGACCCAAGGCTTAGCTAACCGTATTAATGTGCCTATAAAAAAGTGTATTGTCCTTCTAAGTTGCACAATTTTCTTTACCATGGGACTTTCATTTTCTAAAGTTTCCTGAGAAGTTCCTCCCTCAGGAAGTCCAGCTAGTTTTATATTTAAGGACTACAGTCCTTCCTCTTGTAAATTCTTGACCCAGTGGACTGATAATACTAAAGATGATTTAAAATTACAGTGGCCACTTTGGGGCTCCTTTGAGCTTCCAAAGCTTGTCTTTTTGTGAACCAGATTTGAAAACCACGAATGAGACAAATTGAACGAAACCTTTAATTTCTAAAGAATCAAGCACACCACCTTCCAGCACACCTGCTTCAAAACCATCGTCTGGAAGCTGTACATATTTACAGAAAAACCCAGCAAGAACTTACTAAGCTTGTTTCATGTCCTGAAAGCTTTGCTTGGTAACCATCAGGTTGGGGGCCCCAAAATATGGCTGGACAGAAATGTTGGTTAACTGCACTTGTGGCTAGGGTCCTACCAAACTGCTTCCAGCCTCAGGGAAATTACGTTAGCCATTAGCAGGAACATTCCAATTAGAGAAGATCATTTAAGAAGTGTACTTAAGAGCAAAGTCTTCAAAATTCCAAAATAGCCTTACTGAAAGTTTTGTTGCAAAAAACTAATGAAAAACTAATGAAACATATAAGAGGTACCCAAAAGAAAATAAGCAAAAGTCCATTAAGTTAATGGCTTTACAGACTCTCGCATATCAACCTTTAAAGGAGGGCCCCCATATGGGTTCCTCCCAGAGTTGACAAGACTCTAAGAGATTTTCTAGTAAACTGCTACATTATTCCCTTAAATAGCCAAGAGGAAACTAAAATTAAAAATTAATGGAGTTAATACTGCCAGAAGTATTTACTGTTTGTCCTGGCTGAAACCTGACAGGATATTGGAAAGGATTTAGTAACTTATGATCATAAATTTGGCCAAGTTGGAAGCTGATATTTGGAGCCTGATAGAAAGTTTTTTATATAGGCCTTCTTCCATAAGGTAAAATAAAACTATGTACCCAGAGGGAAGGAAGCAAATTAGGGATGATGTACTTGGGCGGGTCGATCAACTTCTGATGTCATTTAAGTTATAACCTAATTTTTGAGAAACTGAGAGCAACTGTTCTTATCTTACAAGTCTTTGCAAAACTGGAAATGCAGCTCTAGAGACAGTTCAAATTCCACCTGTTCCCCCTCAGCAATCTCAAAAACCTCCCCTGCTTATCTCAAAAGGCTTATAATCTCTCTGGGAACTGTAATCTAGACCATCCTCAATTTCTGAGACTAAAGAAAAAAAAAAGGAAAAAAGAGGCAAACGGCTATAGAAGCATTCTTGCCCCAAATCTGGCCTCTTAAGTGTCTTCTCCACAAATGGTAGTAGGAAAAAGCTTTAGACATCTAACCAGGTAACCTTAATTTTTTCCATCTGCCAGGAACACAGTTTGGATCCAAGTATTCTTTCATAACTATGAACTTCGTATTACTGTTCCTGATTCATGGCAGTTATTTTAAAACTATAGCTATGAGGTCTCTATGTAGGTGTGGATATACATATGTAGGTTGCAAATATGTGATATTTTTCTGTCTGGATAGTATAAGTTCTAAAAGAGCTCTATTTAATTGGCTTAAAGCAAGCATTTATATAAGTTGTTTCTAAATATAATAGAAATTAACCCAAATGAACTTCAGGATGACATGATCTAAGAAAATGTTGGTATTAATGCTAATTTAAGTTTATTGTCTTTAGAGTTATCAACATTAAATATAAAACTTTTGTTCTCCCTAAGCGTACCAAAAGCCAAACAAATTCATGGTATCTCTTAGGAAATTTGGCAGCAAAAAATTGATGGCTGACTTTGTCTAATGTCTCATTAAGTTTTTGTAGGTAATCTAAATATAATTATCGGGAACAAATAAAATAAATAGATGTAAGTAAGATGTAAAGGTTTTTAGGTGAACTTTTTTAACAATAATTGTGTGTTATGGTATGTATACTTGAAAATAACTTCAACACCTTTTGGTATCTTGAAACCTTAGAGTTTTGCTAAAGTTCAATGATAGGAATTTATTGAGTATCTAGATCATTTCCAGATAAGGTAAAATATTAGACATTAATTACTAAACATAGGTTTATCTACTTTTGGCTTCTTATTACAGGAAAAAACTAAAAGATGTTTCAGTCTATTAATAAATATGTCTTGTACCACATTAAAAATTTATGCTATGAGAAAATGTATGTTTTCAGTAAAAAAATGTATAAGGAATGGAGTTTTTTTGTTAAAGTAAATTTGTTCTTAAGTACAAACTGGTTGTGGGAAAGAAGAAAGCACAAACTCTGAATGTAAAAAAGAAAGTTATAGAAGGTTTGTGGAAGAGGAACCCTGAGAAAAGGATTTTGTGCTTGGTCAAGTTGGCTAAGATTGGAATGAATTTAATTAAGTAAACGAGTTTTAATATCATAAGTAGGCTGGTGCAAAATTAGAATTTGGTTTTCTCTCTAGTACAAGGATGAAGTTCTGGGGGGCTTTTAGTCTGCTCTTGATAAAGAGATTATGAAAGGTTTTTTTTTTACCTTTGAGTAGTCTACCAAAAAGACAGGGATTTTATGTTTTATCAAAATAATTTCTGTATCGTTTTTATCAGGTCTTTAACCACAAGTGCTAAGGTTTTTCTTACAACTATTTAAATTTTTGTATTTGCCTGAAAATCTTTGTCATCATGGTTAAATGGATAACCAAGCATGGTTTTAAAGTGACCTATGATCCTATTTGACCAAGCATATTAAAACATTTTGATATTTTTAACAAACTTCCACAGATCAGATTCTAAATAAAGTCTTTTTGACCTGGAAATAATTTTGAGGTTTTAGAGAGGACCCCAGAACACCTCACCTCAAAAGATTTGTTCTCTCTATAAAAACGAAAATATTAAACTAATTAGGCTTATTTGGTATGTTTAATCACATGGGAAGCATTGTCAAATAAATGATGATAAACCTTCTTAGATTATATACTATGTGTGAATATTATTAACATAAATGTTTTAGAAATTGAATGAAATTTTTTAAATTCTAATATGTCCTGGTATAATGTTATCACTTGTAATTCTAGTTATTATCCTAAAATGTTGTGTCATAAAAATAACCTAGTTTCCTAGTCAATTGCATTATAATGTTAAGTCTTTTGTCGTCTATAAATAGTTATTGTTTTACTCTGGTGCTTTTGCAAATATGTTTCATCTTCAAAGAGATGCGTGGAAAGGACTCTGACACTTTCTCTAGAAAACAGGTTTCTGATAAACTTTCAGATCATAAGACTGAACTGGATAAGAAATTACAGAAATCTTACAGAGAGACTGATGGCATCATAAAACTGTCAACCAAAGATCAAGAACAAGCATTAATTACATGGGACTACATGAACCAACGAGGATGCTCTCATGTTTGGTTTTTCTGGATTTAAATTTTTTTTCTAAAGCTATCAACAATTTGTTAAGACATTACCTTTGTGAACAAAGATGAAACATTTACTTTTTTTCCCTACCTGATCCCTCTAGAATTCAGAAACTCTCAGTGAGTACTCTTATTTTCACTTATATAAATAATCAGGTCAAGTTTTTAATATAAACAAATTAGTTCTACTGTAATTATCTTTGGTAAAATAATGAGAGTAATTGTGGGGATAAAAATTATGTTGCACCTTTCTAGAGGTTGGATTCTAGTCCTGTTAATTGTCTTTGAGGTTTTGTTAAGTAACTATAGACTGGATTCCCCTTGCCTGAGGTACTGTCTTGGTCTTGTTGACTGTTCACAGTGCCCTCTTTGGAAAACGTGAACTGACCCCACATGGGTTGGTCACCAGGAGATCAGTGTCTGTTGGTACACAACCTTCTGGTGATCCCTCATTATCTTATGCTGGTATGACCATCTACTTTAAGTCTTTAATGTCTTATACTCAAGCCTATCAACAGGTTAAAGAAGGTTTCCTGGATTCCAGTTTAAAGGATCCTACTGATCACAGTCTAGAGCCTGGTGGCTGAAAGTTCTGGAAGTGACATCAGAAGAAGACAGCCTTCGAGCCCCAGTGGAAAGGATCTCACCAAGTGCTCCTGACCACTGACACTGCTACAGAACTAGAAGGCATTGAACCTTGGAGATGATCTCTCAATTAAAGGAGGTTCCACCCCCTATCTGGCCCTGTACAAAAGCTAGAGACCTCCAAATCAAATTGACTAGGAAGAGATACAGCCGACATCTGAGGCGGACAGCTTACCTAAGATGGCAGGACCAGGCCTGCACACCTTTTACTCACTATTGCTTCTTACCTTATTTTCTCCCTCTCTTTCTTGGAAAGACAATACTCTTATCTGCATTTCTCAATCTATTACAAAAGGGGAAAATCTTTCTGACTGTTGGGTTTGTCATCAGAAGCCTCATTCTGTACACGAATCTAGAAAATCTTTTAGTATATTTAATTACCTATCTCTCCACCATTCCTCCCCTAATTCATTGTGCTAAGTGTCTAGAACTTCTTGCCTAACCAATCAAACCTCCAGAGATTTAAGAGGTAACATTTGTAACTGCTGTAAATATCTCTTGTTTTACTTGGCAAGATAGACAGAACTAGACAGAATTCAGGCACAAGCCCAATGGTTAAATGCAGTGCCCACTGACATCCCATTGTTCTTTGATCTCTTTAGCTGGCTGCCCTCAGGCATTGCCTCCTGGTTCAGGTCTATTCTCCAGTTTTGACCTAGAATTTTGTTCATTATTATAGGAATTCTCATTGTTGTAAAACTTTGTCTCCTCTGCAAAGCTCAACGTTCTAAAATCACCACTTGGATAATGGTCGCTCAGCGCTTTGAAATGATTACTGAGACTTACGAAACTTCACACGAGAAACTGCAAGGAACAGCAGACGATGTTTACCCTTAAAGAACTTGACAGTACAGGCTTCCTCTGCTCTAGCACTCTTGTTGCTCAAATGTGGTCTAAAGTCTCCTAAGGAACCTCTTTTCCTCCTACATGGGTCATGAAACACCAGGAACGAGCCTTCCTGGTGATGAGGGACCAACAATGCTTTGATGGCTGGTCAGCAGTGCTTTCCAGTGCTTGATCAGTGATGCTTTTGGAGAAAGATCTGGGAAAGACGGGAAAATGTGAAAGATGACCTGAGTGGAGCCATATTAAAATAGAGCCAGTGTAGCCATTGCAGAGGAATTGCCTTGCACATCTTGCTTTCTTTATCTTCCAAACTGGACCAAACCACCAACATTCCATGAAGGCAATAAGGACAAGAATATCCTGTTTGTAAGGACTGATGAAATGGGACTTTGCTGATGACCAGATCACTAACCAGTCAATGAAGTGCAAGTCTAACCTTTTGCCTGATGACCGAATCTCAAGCCAATCTATGAAGTACAATCCTAGCCTTACCTCATCTAGCACCAATGAACTCTTCTCTAATACAATGTACCTCATCTTCCTCCCTTTTTCCCATAAAAGCCCTGAGCCCCTCTCCTGTAACCTGGACATTATTTGAGTTTCTACCTGAATCTGTGCTCCCCAAATTGCAATTCTTTGATCTCAAATAAATGCTTTGCCTCTTAAACTGGCTTCTGTTTTTTCAGTTTGACGCCACTCATAGCTTATATTCAGAATTTACTGAAGGCCCTTTAAAGTATAAAAAATGGTACGTAACTCTATAAAACAAAAAGCATAAGCACTGGAAAAATACAAGGAACTAAACTATTACTATTTGAATATTATATGATATTCTACATAGAAAGTTCAACAGAGTCTATACCCAAATTATTAAAAATGATGTGCATTTAACAATATGGCTGTATGTAAGATCAACATCAAACATTAACTATACGTTTATACCTTTGAAACAAATATTTACAGACAGAATTTTCCAAATGATCCTATTTACAATAAGAGCAAAAATTATTAAGTACCTAGGAATAAACCTAACAAAATAGGTACAAGTCCTGTAGGGATAAAATTATGAAACTTTATGGAAATTGCTGAAGAGAACCCAAATAAATGAAAAAACATATTATGTTCATGGCTAAGGCAACCCGATATCCAATGTCCATTCTCTCCAAATTCGGCTATAAACATATTGCAATGCCAATTGAAATCTCAAAAAAATTTTTTAAAATAAATTTATGAGCTGATTCTTTATGGGCCAGAGACCCAAAGAGAGCTAAGACTCCTGAAGAAGAAAGTGGAGGGACAAATTGAACAAAGGAACAAAATAACCTAGAAATAGACCCACATGTATATGAAAATTTGATATATGACAAAGACAGCATTATTGATCACTCCGGGGAAATGATAAATACTTAATAACTAATGCTAGGAAATAGGAAATTGGATCCTTACTCTACATTACCCACAAAGCTCCAGTCTTCATGGAATAAAGACTCAAACGTGAAAGGCAACATTTTCACCCTTTTAAAAGAAAATAGACAGGCCTGTTTTGACTTTGAGGCAGGAAGGATTGCTTCAACCAGATACGAAAAGCAGGATGCTCACTGAGTAAATTTAACGATATGACAATTGAAAATTTCTGCTCATCAAGGACATCATAAAAAATAAAGCAACAAGCCACAAACTGGGAAAAGACATGTGCCACTGATGTAGCTGAGAGTGGGTCAGCGCTCAACTTACATACAAAATTCTTATAAATCAAGAAGAAGAGACAACCACCCCTGCCCTGAAAATGGGAGAAAGATGCGACAAACATTTTAAGGAAGAGGAAATGTGATTGGCAAATAAACATAAAGGAAACGATGCTCAAACTCATTAGTAACAATAGAAATGCTGATGGCGGTCACAGTGAAAACCATTATAACTCCCCAGATGGGCACAGACCTGAGTCCTGAAGAGATGTACAACAGTGCACACACAGTGTGGAAGCAGGAGGGTAAATTGGTCCAATCTTTTCTGGGAAACGATTTGATGTACAAAAAACATCTTGTAAATTTAAATATTTGCATGCCCTGTGACTCAGAACTGGCCCTCCTAGGTTTTAAAAGCCTAGAGAGGGTCTTGCACATGTGCACCCAAACATATGTATGAAATGTTCAGGGCTACGTTGTCTGCAATAACAACACAGGAAGCAACCCAACACCCAATCACAGAAGAAGAAGACAATAACATGGGATATCTGCACAAAGGAATATTACAAAACAATAGCAATAAATCATTACAGTTACATGCAACAATATGGATGACTCAGAAAAATGCTGATACTATTTTCATAAAACTTGAAAACAGGAAATTGAAAGTGTACCGTACTAAATACAGTAGCGTACTATACTGTACTGTGCTGTGTATATATATATATGCACTGTCCCATACTGTATACAGTAGTCCCCTCTTATCTGCATTTTTGCTTTCTGAGGTTTCAGTTACCCACGGTCAACTGAGGTCCAAAAATATTAAATGGAAAATTCCAGAAATAAATAATTCATAAGCTTTAAATTTCACACTGTTCTGAGTAGCGTGATGAAATCTCTTCCTATCCTGCTCTGTCCCACACAGGATGTGAATCATCCCTTTGTCCAGCGGAGCCTCACTATATACCTACCCACCCATTAGTCCCTTAGCAGCTGTCTCAATTTTCAGATCGACTGTGGAGGTATTGCTGTGTGCGTGTTCCAGTAACCCTTATTTTCCTTAATAATGGCCGCAAAGTGCAAGAGTAGTGACAATAGCAATTTGACTATGCCAAAGAGAGGCCATAAAGAGCTTTCTTTAAGTGAAAAGGTGAAAGTTCTTGCCTTAATAAGGAAAACAAATCTTATGCTGAGGTTGCTAAGATCTACGGTAGCTTCTATGATGATATGTTGTTATAATTGTTCTATTTTATTATCAGTTATTGTTGTTAATCTCTTACTGTGCCTAATTTATAAATTAAATGTTATCATAGGTATGTATATATAGGAAATAGCTTAGTATACATGGGTTTCGGTGCCATCCGCTGTTTCCGGCATCCCCTGAGGGTCTTGGAATGTCTCTCCCGAGAATAAGGGAGGACTACTGTATTATTTAGGGATGCACACACACATTTTCTTTAAAAACCCTATTTTACAAGATCAGGGGAAAAACTGAGCTATAGAGATGTTCCAGCTGTCTGTACTCACAGACAGAAGCTGCTCGCTGCTAGCTCACTGCTTTTTTCTGTGAAGCTCACAGAGAGAGCCTTAAACTATTTTTGCACGTGTGTGTGCATGTACGTATGCATGTGAACACTTTGAAGAATTATATAATCGGGAGTATTATCCCAAATTCTGAGCTATAAATCAGGGCTTCTAAACTCCAGCCTGCATTAGGATCCCTGGGTAGGCCACCTGCCCGGCTCCCAGTTTCTGCTTTTGCAGGTCTGGGCCGAGGCCAGATAACGTGCATTATATGCAATTTCCCATGGATGTGATGCTGTGGTCCTGGGACCCCGCTGCACTTATTATGAAGTGCCACCAATGAGCATTTCTTTCTGCCTAAAGAGCCTAGGTTTCCCTGTTTCCTCAAGCAGTTTATAACATAAAAGGACTAAAATCTGATGGAAAAGTTGGAAGAACATTTTTAAATCGTTAAAATTTGCATTCCTATTATCTGGATAGGAATAGAAATTCACAATTTTATTTGACAGACATAGTCTGTTCTATATATAACTACATAATTATAGAAGTGGTAACCCTTCCTATTAAAATTTCAAAGAGGTGTACGTGTTTACTTGCACTGTGAGTGGGTCAGCCGGGCAGAGCCCTTCTGACCCAATTCACAGGCCCTCAGCCACCGGGGACAGAGAACTAATTTACATCGCTGGACCCAGCGCAGCAGGATTCGAAAGCCGGAGGAGGAATTTTCATGTTTACTTAATGTTTTCATCACTTTAAAGATTCATGTTGATGATTTCACTGACTTGTGTTTTAAAGAGACGCAGGACGAGTAGAGTTTCCCTGGGAAAAGCACTAGGTCTCCTGCAGTCTCTGGTTCACATCTTCATCCAAGTAAAACTAGAAAGCTCTCAGTGCTTCTAGAATTGTAAAATAATTAATGACACGATGGGCGCTGATGAACTGATGTTAACATGGCAAAGGAAAAGTCAAAACTGTGCACTCAGGATGATTCCAAGCATATTAAAACGTTCAATGCACCAAAGTTATGGTTTCCTATACATGTTTTCATCTTTTTCTACAGTGACTGTAAATAACAGTAGCTAGGATTTAGAGCCCTCGCTGTGCGCCAGGCCCTACCATAAGCATCTCATATGTCTTAGCTCATGTGTTCCTCATAGAGATCCTGGAGGTGCGGACAGGTGAGGACATGGAGACATGGAGCTGCAGGTGGCTTGTCCACAGTCCCACAGTGGTCATCCAGCATCCCGGGTGGCAGCTTGGCTCCAGGGTCCTCACTCTCAATACTCTCTTTAATTTAGGGAACCGGTAAGATGCACGTAAGTTGGAGAACTCACCCAGTGCTCAGGGCAGTGAGCTGGGCGGAGGGGTGCTCAGCTGTGCTCTGGTACCACCTAGGGGGCCTTTCTCTGGGGCAGATCATAGAGAGCCAGGAAAGGGCCCCTCCACCATTGGCCCAGGACAGGAGTTCTTCACAGGGAACAGCACGTTGCAGGTAGTCCCCTGCCCCAGAAACCCACACTCAGTCACTTTGGGATGGGGGATTGTTAGCTCTACTTTGGGGTCAGGAAGTTGACGCTCAGAGGAGAGGAAGGGCCAAGGCCAGGCGGGTGTTGAGAGACCTGTGTTCCTATGTGGGGCTGGCAGTGACACACGCCACACTCTCATGCACATTCTGACTGGTACATGCACACACACAGGCAGGCACACACATGCACATGCACACAGGCGTACATGCAGGCACACACAGGCACACATACTCACTTATGTACAGGCACATATATGCACCCAGAGGTATGCACACACATGCATGCACAACCAAGCACACAAATGCAGATGCACAGGGACACACACACGCACACACGGGCCCAGCCATCATAAGAAGCAGGATTCTCCACAAGCCATACCGCCTCCTGCGGGGTCTCCCCTCTCATGAGGCCCCCCTCACTGCACCTTGGCAATCCCCATCGGATCTCGAATCTTTGCTGCAACACTGATTCTGCTCTCTACTGCTCCTGGCTGGTGTTGGGTGCTCCAGCTGTCGCCTCTCCTTTTCCCCGGACTTCCTGGGTACTGAGGCAGGGCCTCTCATCCCCAGGGCTCTCCTGGCCCTCGGCTGACCTCTTCCCTGGCGATGTTGTACACTGTCCATCTTTGCTTCTGCTCCCTTTCAGGGCCATGCGGGTCTGCACCTTCACAGAGCCCAGGTCCCTTACAACTGAGAGCTTCCTCCAGCAGCTGGGGTACCAGCCCTTCCCGGCCCAGGTGCTCCTGTGACGGCCAGATCCAAGGATGGCTGCTGCTAAGTCTTCTAAGATTATGCTGTGGGCGCGAATGGTGAGGGCAGTTCCTGGTGCTTCCTGGTGTGGAAACAGCATGAGTCTGGGGACCTCTGGTGAATCTGCTTCCCCACGAGTTGGTTGTGTGGCCCTTGGTGAGTCACATTCGTGGGCTCTGAGCCTCAGTTTCTCCACCTGCAAATAGAAGGTTAATATATGATTGTGGGATTAAATGGAACAACCTGTGTAAAGCACGTCACAGGGCAGGTGCAGTCTGGGGAATGGGCACATGGAAGACCTCTCTCCTGATGAGGCACCAGCTCCCTGCCATCCCCGGGGCTTGGTTAAGGATGGCATTACATAGCTTTTAAATAAATTCTTCTGATTCTAAAATAGGAGACTAACACACATTGCAGAAAATGTAAAAAACATGGAGAGCTGTAAGAATGTAATCAATGATACCTTCTTTAAACTAAAGTAATTCACTAGTGAAACAGACATCTCTTCATCTATTTCTTGCCCTTTAAATTTCTTCTCATTTTCTGTGAGGCTGTTTGTTGTCTTTTCATGTCTTTTACTGACTTTCCTAGTGCTGTTTTAAAATCAGATTTCAACAGATCTTCATATATTTTAAGGATATTAACTTTTCTGTTTGTTGTAAGTGTTGCAAATAATTTTCTGGTTTTTTATTTATCTTTCAGTTTTACTTTGTCTTTACTTTTTTTGAGATATAATTCACATAGCATAAAATTCACCATTTTAAATTGTACAATTCAGTGTTTTTAATGTATTATAAGGTTGTACAATCACCGCTATCTAATTCCATAGTATTTTCAGCACCCCAAAAAGAAACCCAGCACCCGTTAGCAGTCGCTCTCCATACTCCCCACCCTCAGCGCCTAGAAAAGACTAATATACTTTCTACGGACTTGCCTATTCTGGACATTTCATGTAAATTTAACCACATATTATGTGGCCTTTGGTATGTGGTTTCTTTCATTCAGCGTAAGGTTTTCAAAGTTCACCCATATTGTAGCATGTCTCAGTGCTTCACTTCTTTTCAAGCCTGAATAGTATTCCAGTGTCTGGATATAAGACATTTTCCTTATCCATCCATCAGTTGATGGACATTTGGGCTGGCTATTATGAATCAGGCTGCAATGAACACTTGTGTACAACCTTTTGTGTACACTTATGTTTTCCAGGCTCTTGGGTATATCCCCAGGAACAGAGATGCAGAGTCCTCTGGTTTGATTTTTGGACGAACTGCCAAAGTGTTTTCAAAGTGGCTGCACCATTTCACATTCCCGCAGACAATAAATGAGGGTTTCAATCTCTCCATATCCTCGTCGACAGCTGCTATTATCTGTCTTTTTGGTTCCAAGTGAGCGTGTGGTGGTATCTCATCGTGGTTTTGATTTGCCTTTCCCTGATGACTAAAGATGTTGAGCATCTTTTCACGTGTTTATTGGCCATTTGTATACATTGTTTGGAAAAATGTCCGTTCAAGTATGTTTAGTTGGGTTTTTTTTTATCATCGAATTGTAAGAAGAGTTCTTTATATAGTCTGTATATGAGACACTTATCAGATATATGACTTGCAAATAATTTCTCCCATACTGTGGACTTACTTTTTACTTTTTTAATAATGTCCTTTTGTGCATAAAAGTTTTAATTTTGGTGTAGTCTAAATTACCTATTTTTTCTTTAGTTGCTTGTGCTTTAGGTGTCATAAATAAGAAAGTGTTGCTTAATTCGAGGTCACAGGAATTACATCTGTTTTCTTTTAAAAGTTTTATAGTTTTAGCTCTTACATTTAGGTATTTGATCCATTTTGAGTATGTTTTTGTTTATAGTGTGAGGTAAGGCTCCAAGTCCTGTTTGTGCATGTGGATATCCAGTTGTCCCGGCACCATTTGTTGAAAGACTATTCTTTCCCCCACTGAATTGCCTTGACATCCTTGTTGAGATCAGCTGACCATAGATCTTGGGTTTATTTCTGAACTCTCAATTCCAGTTCATTGATCTATACGCCTGTCCTGTACCACACCGTCCTGATTATTATAGCTTTGTAGTAAGTGTTTGAAATTGAAAGGTAAGCCCTCCAAATTTGTTCTTCTTTTTCAAGATTCTTTGGGATATTTGAGGCTCTGGCATTCGCATATGAATTTTCAGATAAGTTTGTCAATTTCTGCAAAAAAAAAAAAAGCCATTGGAATTTCGCTAGGGATCACATTGAATCTGTAGATAATTTGGGGAGTGTTGCCATCTTAATATTATGACTTCCAATCCATGGACATGGGGCGTCTTCCCCTTTATTTAAACTGATTTGTGTATACTGATCTTGTACGCTATGAACTCGCTCAACTTGTTGTTAGATCTGTCGGTTTAATTTTGTGAATTCCTTCCTTAGGATTATCTCTATACAAGATCTTGTCATCTACAAATAGAGAGGATTTTACTTCTTTCCTTTCAATCTGGGTGCCTTGTATTTCTTTTCCTTGCCTAATTGTCCTGGTTAGAACCTACAGTACAGGGTTAGATAGAAGTGGTGAGTGTAGACATCTTTGTCTTGTTTCTGATCTTAGAGGAAAAATTTTCATCCTTCCACCATTAAGTATGATGTCAGCTGTGGGTTTGTCATAGATGCCCTTTATCATATAGAGGAAGCTTCCTTTTATTCTCAGTTTGTTCATCATGAGAGGATGCTGGATTTTGTCAAATGCTTTTTCTGTGCCTATTGAGATGATCATGGTTTTCTTTTCCTTTCTTCTATTAATGTGGTGTGTTATTTATTAGTTTGCTAGGCTTGCCATAACAAAGTACCACAGGCTGGGCAGCTGAACAGATGTTTATTTTCTCCCAGTCCTGGAGGCTGGAAATCTGAGATCAAGGAGTGGACGGGGTGGTTCCTTCTGATGCTGTAAGGGAGAATCTGTCCCAGGCCTCCCTCCGGCTGCTGGCGATTTCTTTGTCATGTGGCAGCAAAACCCCAATCCTCATATGGCATTCTCCCTGTGTGTGTCTGCATCCAAATTTTCCCTTTTCATATGGAGACCAGTCATGTTGGATTAAGGGCCCACCCTACTCCAGGATGACCTCATCTTAATTAATTACATCTGCAATGACCCTACTTCCAAATAAGGTCACATTATAGGGTTCTGGGGATTGGGACTTTAATGTGTGAATTTAGTGGGGCGGACACAATTCAGCCCATAACAGCTTAAATACAGTAAAATGTACAGATG
Source organism: Equus quagga (assembly GCF_021613505.1). Classification (NCBI taxonomy): domain Eukaryota; kingdom Metazoa; phylum Chordata; class Mammalia; order Perissodactyla; family Equidae; genus Equus; species Equus quagga. The sequence goes on along the minus strand of NC_060274.1, from coordinate 41,744,080 downwards.
TTAAGAATACAGATTAATTTTTACTTATCTGTAAAGGCATGTAACCACCACCGAAATCAAGATGTTAAATATTTCCAGCAACCCAGCAGGCTCCCTTACACCCAGACAATACTTTCCCCAAAAGTAATGGTTATTTTATCAAGACTTTGTTTTAAAACCAAAGATCTATTTTTATTTTCCAATATCTATTTGAAACAACATTATCTCAGGGGGCCCCAACATCCCCCAACCCTGGGTTCTGGCTTTTACTAAGCAAGTCCACTCCAAGCCTGTGTGTTCTGTGGCTGAAACCAGAGGAACATCTGCTAACTGCTTCAAACCAATCAGAGGCGGTCCTGCCTGGCTTCCCCGCTGGCACTGAGGCACCATTCAATTATCCGTCCTCATCTGGTGAATGTCTAGGTTAACGGAGGAGCCAGAGTAATTTACCCAGGTCCTCCAGGGCTAACGTCTCCTGTTCGATTCCCCTGGATACCACAGACCAGCTCCACGCCGTACAAGGACGGGCCGCAGCTGTTACCACCACGCCACCCGCAGAGCTTCGAGTGGCCGGATAATGGGACTATTTCAAAAATATGAGAGAATGTCTTCCCATTTATCCTGAGGGACTTACATATTGGACTTGCACTGACACCTCTGTCGCTTTTTTTTCTGGTCTTTTCATTCTTGGGTTTATTTTATAGATAAACACAGAACACAACTCAGCCGCTGTGATGGCAATTTCCTCTAAATCTCCTCCTGTGGAGTCCTCTGCTCTGCCTTGTGCCCACCAACACGTCTCCAAAGACCCCTCATCTGGTTATTGCAAAAGCATCTGAAGCTCACTCTGCAGAATTGAAATCCCTGTATTTCTCCTTAAAATCGTACTGCTTTGTCCTTGGTTTTTTCAGTCTTGGCTTAGTAAATCTCTCCTCCCTCTACTCAGTCACCTGAGAAAGAATCCTGGGGATTATGTTACGTGCCCCTCTTTTCCTATCTCCAGTCACAGCCCACGTCTACAAGATCTGGGTCCCTCCCCACCCGTGCTGCCTGGCCTCCTCTGAGAGGACACCAGCCTTCCGGCTGCTTCCCCTTCCACAACCTCTCCCCTCTTTTATCCTCTCCACACTGCTGTCAAGTTGAATTTGTTCTGGGTTCCAGCTGCCTTTCCGTCTGACCTCCCTTCTGCCCCCACACTCCAGGCCAAGCCACGCAAGGGGCTCGTCATTCCTGAAAACGGCCTCACTCACCATGGCCTCACTGCCCTTTGCATCTCCTCCACCGGGGAACCCTTGCTCAGCCTTCCAGCTTCAGCTCACAAACTTCTGCCTTTGGCTGTCCTCCAGTAATGACCTTCCTCCTCCCAGTGAGGTGAGCCCTGTCCTCTGAGCCCCAACACGTGGGCACCCAAACTGCTCCCAGAGCAGTTAAACTTCAGTGATCAAGGGTCCCTCCTCCAACACTTTTAGCCAAATGGCCTTGAGCGGATTGACTGACCTCTCTCAGCCTTGACTTCCCCATCTCTGAAATGGGAGTGTGACAGCCTACCTCCAAGGTTGTTACGAGGAATGATGTTTTACTAGTGGTACCCAGGAAGTGGTCAGTGGTCAATAAATATTCTTTGTTAATATTCCCTTTCATATCTTTCCATTAAACTCTTCCCACAGCAGAGCAATATCTGCTTTGCCCGTAAGGCTGTGAGCTCCCCAAGAGTGAGAATTGTTATCAACTAACCCCCAAGGTTCAGGTCTAGCTCGGTCCCTGGTGCCCAGAGGACAGACGAATTCACAGTGAAAGATCTCCACTGTGTTTACTCCGTTATTCCCCCTAGGATGGGTGGGAGGCTGTCTCCTGGGATTCAAGCTGGTACGTCGCAGACACCAGTGAAACACAGCGCTTACTCGCATCCTGGCGTCACCCACCTTTCCTCAGGACCCCACCTTGAGGTGGCCAGCTGGTTCGCTTCTGTACCAAACGGCTTTGTATCAGCAGCTCCGTGGGTTCTCAGACCCCTGGCTGCACCGGGGAATCAGATTGAAGTCATTGGCATTCAGGAATGGCCACTTTGAGTCAAAAATCCATGAACTCCAGTGTTGATAGCTGTCTGAACCTCTTGGTTACAACCCAGACAAGAATTCTGCCTGTGGCTGGGAAGCCCCGGGCCCGGCCCCATTCTGAGGTACTTAGCTCCGGGACACCGATTGGGTCACTCACCCTCTGCACCTCCTCGCCCTCAGCTAGAAAATGGGGAAATAACCAAACCCACCTCGCTGAGGCAAGGCTATGTCAACACCACATAAACGTTAACACAGAATTCGAATTCTTACTTGTAACAAAGAGAAAAACGCTTACACGACAAAACATGGCCCTGAGCAAGTCTGACATGACATATTCTTCGGAGGTTACAATGAAAAGGGATTTTGTTCCTAAAATGGGCCCCAAGTATCCCATGGAGAGCTGTCAAGGTTTACCAGAAGACCTCGAAAGGAGCCGCAAGTGCCGCAAAGCTGAGAGCCCAGCCTGGCCTCCCGGTCATACGAGCCCCTGCAGCCCCTCACAGGTGGCCTCTGCCCTTTGTGTCAGGAGGTTCTCCCTGAACCAAACTCTCCCTCTCCTGTACTAGAGCCCTGCCTCCTGGGACTCCCACAGGGACACAGAACAAGGTGGACCTCTCTTACCTGGTGGACTTTCCATTATCTGCCTGTGACAACCAGAGCTGGAAAGGAGGCTGCCCAGTAAGGAGGACTCTGCATTTGTCTTGGGGGCCCCCAAGCCCACCCTCTCTCACCGCCTTTGCTTCTCCGAGCTGGCCCTCCTCCGGGGGTGAATGGCTCCTTCACCAGTGCCCTCTCAGAGTGACCTGATAACCAAGCCCCAATGTGGCCGCCGCACAGGGCCAAACACAGCATCTTGGCTTTATCTCAACCAGGCACAGAGCCTGGTATCACATTTGGCCTTCTGGTCCTGGCCCGGCCACATTCCAGTTTATAACCAGTTGGGTCTGGGCTCATTCTTCTATTCAGTACAAAAGTAGTGATTGTCCAATTCCGTCAATGACTCGGGGCCAACCCTCTCCTGGGGGAGCTTCGAGTCTAAAGGTGTATAAAGATGGGTGGCCAGTCCTTATGGGAAGTCTGCAAAAAGGGTCGGCTGAGTCATACTTGCCTGAGGAGGCAACATTTGATTTGGGGTTTGAAGAAAGAGTAGCGTGAACTCTTGCCAATTTATTTTATGAGGCCAGAATTGTCCTGACACCAAAATCAGACCAGCACCATACCTCACAGGGATAGATGCGAAAATCCTTGACACAATTTTAGCAAACACAATTCACACACACACACATATATATATTTTAATGTATACACCATGACCAAGTGGGCTTTAATGCAGGTTTCCAAGGATGGTTCAATATTCAAAAAATCAATTAATATAATCACGATGTTAATAGGCTAATGAAGAAAAATCACAAGATCATATAGATTGATGCAGAAAAACCAGTTGACAATGTACAACATTTCTGATAAAAACTAAAAACATAAAAACCACAAAACGCAAAACTAGGAATAGAGAGAAACTTCCTCAACTTGATAAAAAGGATTTACGAAAAACCTACAGCTAACATCACACTTCCTGGTGAAATAACGAATACCTTTCCCCTAAGGTTGAAACCAAGTCAAAGATGTCAGCTCTCACCACCGGAACTCCACACAGGCAACAGGGTGAAAATAGGAAGCCAAAGGCATAGAAATTGGAAAGGAAGAAATCAAACTGTCCCTATTTGCAGATGACATGATTGTCTATGTAAAAAGCCCCAAGGAATCTACCAAAAAAAAATCCTAGAACTAATAAGTGAGTTCAACAAGGTCAAAAGATACAAGATCAACGTGAAAAATCAACTGTATTTCTCTCTACTAGCATTGAACACACGGAAACAGAAATTAAAAATACATCACCATTTATAATCGCTCAAACAATGAAGTACTTATGTATAAATGTAGCAAAATGTGTACAGAACTTGTGCGGTAAAGATCTCAAAACGCTGGGGCTGGCCCCGTGGCCGAGTGGTTAAGTTCGCGCGCTCCGCTGCAAGCAGCCCAGTGTTTCGTTAGTTCGAATCCTGGGCGCGGACATGGCACTGCTCATCAGACCACGCTGAGGCAGCGTCCCACATGCCACAACTAGAAGAACGCACAACGAAGAATACACAACTATGTACCGGGGGGCTTTGGGGAGAAAAAGGAAAAAATAAAATCTTTAAAAAAAAAAAAAAAAAAAAGATCTCAAAACGCTGATGAAAGAGATGAAAGGCGATCTAAGTAAATGGAGAGACGCACAGTGTTTCGCATGGGAAAACCCAATATAGTAAAGATGTTATTCTTCCTCAAATTGATACATAGGTTTACTGTAATTCTATCAAAATCCCAGCAAGATTTTTCTGTAGATGTGGACATTATTTTAAAATTTATATAGAAAGGCAAAAAACTAGAAAAGATCAAACAATTTTGATAAAGAAGAATAAAGCACGAGGACTCACTCTGCACGGTTTGCAGACTTGTTACAGTGCTACAGGAACGAGGACTGTGGGACTGGCAGGGAGATGGACTCAGAGATCAATGGACCAGAATAGAGAGCCCAGAAATAGACTTGCTCAAGCACAGCCAAGTGTTTTTTAAGAAAGATGTAAAAGCAGTTCCCCGGAGGGAGGACGGCATCCTCAACAGACGCTGCTGGAGTGGTTGGTTGTACATCCATAAGCAAAAAAATGAATCTTGACTTGAATGAACAGTAAGAAAACAAATAATCCAATGAGAAAATGGGCAAAAGGTGAAGATTATGAAATCGTGAAAGAGGATATTCAAAGGCCAAACAAGCACGTAGGAAGATGTTTACTATCTGTGACCTTTAGAAGAGGTGCAAATAAAAGCCACAATGACTTATCACTTCTCGCCTGTTAGTGTAGCTAAAATTAAAAATGGTAATAATACCAAATGCTGGCAAGGATGCAGAGAAATCGCATCTCTCACATTGTTGATGGGAATGTAAAATGGTACCGTCGCTCTGAAAAATAGTATGGCAGTTTCTCAAAAAACGAAACATACACTGATGCTACAACCCAAGAATCTCACTCTTAGGCATTTATCCCAGAGAAATGAAAACCCATGTCCACACAAAAACTTGTATACGAACAGCAGCTTCATTTGTACTAACCAAAAACTGAAAAAACCAAAATGTCCTTCAGCAAGTGAATAGTGACACAAACTGCCGTTCGTCCACACCATGGACTCAGCGATGAAAATGAGCAGGCCTTGATACAGACGAGAGCTTGAGGAGACCTCAAGGGCGTTGTGCTGAGTGAAAAGAGGCAGACCCACACTGCTTTGTTCCATTTATATAATTATAATTCCTGAAATGACAAAACCACAGAGGTGGGGAAGAGATTGGTGGTTTGAGGGGATGGTCCAGGGAGGAGGAGAGCAGGTACAGCCAGAAACAGGCAGCACAGGACATGCTTGTCGTAATAGAATGGTTCTATGATTCGCTTGCATTGGTGTTTACAGGCATCTCCACATATGATAAATGACCAGAATGATAAACACACACGCATTGTACCAAAGTCAATTTGCCAGCGTGGATATTCTTCTATAGTCAGGCAGGCGGTAGCCAGAGAAACCAGCTGCAGGGCGCGAGAGACCTCTCTGTGCTATTTTTGCAACTTCTTGTCAATCTACAATTATTTCAAAGTGAAAAGTTTTTAAAAAGCCAACTCTGCACATCTTTAAAAAAAGATTAAACTCCTGTTACCTGAAACACGTGGATGAATCTCAGAAGGTTTATGCTTTAATTTTTGTGGAGTTCAGGAACAATCACACTAATCAGTGATGATATGAATCAGACAGCAGCTACCTCAGTTTTGGAGAGACGGCCTGGGAAGTAGCATGAACGTGTGAGGTGCTGAAAAATGTCTGTAGCTCTTCATTTGGGTGATATTACAGGGTACCCAGGTTAAAAAATCAGTAAGCTATATGCTTAAGAACAATGTGTGTGTTTGTTATCTTAAAAGGAAAAACAAACCTTGTCTTATCTTGTTTTACAAATTTCTGAACCACCTGGAGCAGGCCATACCTGAGGGCAGCTCATTCTTATGATCACTCTGGGGCCTCCCTCCATTTCCACTTTTCTCTATTTTAGGTTCTTGACCTCAGGCCGTGGACGGGCCAGAGGAGTGACTTTCTTCTCCATTCCCTCCCAGAATGTCCCCTGCTCCAGACTGCATTTCTGTGCTAATCATGTTTATTGCTGTATTTGAATGGGAAGCTTCGTCATATTTGTCTAGAGCAGCAGATCTCAGATGTGATCCCCAGGCCAGCACCATCCGCATCACCAGGAAACTTATTAGAATTGCAAATTCCAACTTGCTGAATCAGAAACTCGGTGGTGAGGCCCAGCAACAGGCCCTCTGGGTGGTCTGTGACATGCTGTGACCCCTGAGGACCTCCCATCTAGAATCGTTGTTTCTCGGAGTGCATGGAGGGCTAGGCAGGACCATTCAGCCCAGAATACATGCTTCCTCTTTGCAAGATCACCTCCTGACCGCAGTGATCTCTCCCTGGCACCTCTCCCCACACCAAGCAGAGCACATCAGAGCATCAGAGTGTCCTTTTGTCAGGTGCCCTCTGCAGTCCAACCAAATGGGGCTGGGCCTGGGCTCAGGAAGCAGTCTCGGGCGACCTTGAGGAGGAGATAAGGCAGTTCTTAGAGAAAGGCTGGGCAGACCACCCGACATTCACTGCAATATCCTGTAAAGATGCTTGCAAATCTGCCTTGAAAATCCTATGGCTCTCAAGTGCCATGTTTTATCCTCATTAGAAATGATAGAATCAATTTTCTTCACTGGCTTTCTGTGATGCCTAATTTATTTTGAAAGGAGAAAGAAAATTATTTAATTTTCAGGGGTTTCAGTGTGAGGGGTAAATTAAATTAATGACATGGAGCATGTCAGCTGGAGGGTTTCCTTCATCCCGCTCCCAGAAACCATGTTTTCTTTTCCAGTCATTAGAGATTACTTTAAATTACTTTGAAAAGAAAAATGCTGCTCTAACAACTATAAATGGCTTATATTGTAGCTCTCAACCTTTTAAAAGATGTTATATTTTGCAAAAATCAAATTGCATCAAACTCAGAGTCCCTGGAAACTGAGCCAGCAGACTCCCCCAATTATGCCTTGCTCCAGCATCTGCCGCGATATTTTGTCAATAAGCCGTTCCAGTCCAAATATAGTTCTGATGCTCGCAGCACTTTCTGGAGCAATTAAGTGTGTAGTTTTTAACGTCCCCACGTTGCATTTGGCACTCTTCTCCTCGGGCCTCCGATCTGCGACCACCTGCAGTCTAATTCGGGCCTTCCCCAGCACGCTCACTGTCTCCTGCCTCATTTTCGTAAATCAAACCCACCGTGAACAGAGGAAAGCGGTGGCTGTTTGCTTTGCAACCTGGGAGGTGAAGCAGCCGACCCCATTGCTCCCCTCTCAGCTGATGAGGAGGGGATCGCTCCCTCCTTGGCTGCTCCCAAAATACCCACCTGCCTCTCCTCAAGCTTCACCTGGAAGAGAACACCTCCCAGTTAGCTCCCACCTGCCAGGGGCTGTTCACACCACATCCCCAGACGTGGTATTACTGCCCGGCCGTGCTGCAGACCAGGCGGCCCCAGAAGTGGTCTCTGAGCTGGGGGCTGATAGGAAGTTTGGTAGGTGTGCTCCTGGGTGGGTGCCTGTGGAGGGGGGAACAGAACAGAGCAGGGGACACATGGAACTCAGCCCCCCCACGGGGAGCTCCAACCTGCAAGGCCCGTAGGTGTCTCACCTGGGTGAGAGAGTGGGTCCTCACACTCTCACGTCCGAACAGCGAGGGGGCCACCGCCGCCCCCGCAGGAGATGGGGAGGTGGGCCGGCTGGCGCAGTGAGTTACCTGTCTGAGGTCACACACCTGGTACATGGAGGAGCGTGGCTGGCACCCAGCACTGACTCAGCACAGCCACTCACACTGCTCTGAGCCTCCCCTACGCCCTTCCTGCTTTATCAGACCGGGTTCCCCCACTGCCGACACATTTCCCCTTTCCTTCCAACCATGCCTGGCACATCCCTGCCCGGTCCTACTGGGTCAGACTCCCAGAAATCCTGCCATCCGGGGCCCTCACTTCTTGCTCTCCTGTCACTGCCCTGCTCTGCACACTCAGCTGTTGTCGAGACTGAGAAAATCACCTCCAAACTACCGGCGTTGCTTCGAGGCCCTCCTCTCCATCCTGCTGCTGACACCCCCGTTACCATGGATTGCAGCTCCACTAGGCTTCTTCTCAGAAAAGTCCAGAGGCTTCCCACGCCCAGGCAAGTGAGCCAAACCCAACCTCTTAGCCTGCTTTAAGGCTGTTGGCACTCCAACTTTGCCCTTCACTCAGGCGTTCCTGAGCCCTGAGTGGTGGACTCGTGGACACGTGGACTTAACCACTCCATGCTGGGCCTCGCAGAGCCCACCTCCCTCCCGGTGCCTAGGGTCGCCTTTGCTCACCGCTTCCAAGAGTATCACTCAGAACCAACAGAAACGGGGTAAGAGGCCCATTGCAGGGGCGGCTCAGGCCTTGGAAAATATTGCAATACTTCGTGGCCTCCCTAGAAAAGGAAAAAGAAACATTGAGGTGGAAAAAAAGAGTAGAGAACTTATTCAGAAGTGAGAAGAGAAAAACACACTAAAATTGACACATAAATGCAAGAACCTACCTGTTATTACCTTGCTAGCTCATTTTACTTGTAGCTGAACAGGCCAGGGAGACTAAGAAAGAATGTGTGAGAAAAGACAATGTATTGACTAATATTCTTCACCGCGTAGCAGGCTGGGTAGTGCCCCTGAACGCACGTCCACCCAGAACCACAGAACGTGACCGTATTTGGAAATAGGGTCTTTGCACACATAATTAGTTAAAGATCTCCAGATGAGAGCACCCTGATTCAGAGTAGGCCCTAAATCCAAGGACCAGGGTTCTTATAAGAAGAGGAAAAGACACACGGAGACACACAGAGCAGAAGGCCCTGGAAGATGGAGATGAAGACTGGGCTGACGGAGCCACAGGCCCAGGAAGACCTGGAGCTACCAGAAGCTAAAAGAGGCAGAAGGAGCCTCTGCAGGGAGAGCGGCCCTGCCCACACCTTGGTTTCCAGCCTCCAGAGCTGTGAGAGAGTAAGTTTCTGTTGTTTTAAGTAACCAACTCTGCCAATTTGCCCTGGTAGCCCCAGAAAACTAACACCTCTGCATATCAAGAATTGCCATAAGCAAATTACTCACGTCCACGTGGCATGACCGTTGACCCACAAGCAGCTGGTCCCAGGGCCAGCTTTGACCTGTCTCATAAGGCACAATGCAGGCTTCCCACCGGACGTCTTGGTGTGAAGGAGACTGGCAGACCCCGAGGCCAGCGCTCAGACAGACTGTGGGTGCGTGGTGAGAACTCAGAACATCCCTGGCGGGCATCCAGCTGCTCCAGAGTTCAGGCCTCAGCCAGCGCAAGACTTGCAGACTGAAGGGAGCGTCTGTCACACCCTGTGTTCCTGTGGACCCTGATTCTGGCTTGCACCATGTTATGGGCTGAATGTTTATATCCCTCTGAAAGTCATATGTGAAAGTCCCAACCCTAATGTGACGCTATTAGGCAGTGGGGCCTTTGGGAGGTGATTAGGGTTAGACGAGGTCATGAGGCTGGAGTCCTCATGACAGGATTAGCGTCCTCATAAGAGGAGAGAGAGACCAGAGCTCTCTCTTCACCATATGAGGGAGGACACAGCGAGAAGGTGCTGTCTGAGAGGCAAGAAGAGAGTCTTCATCAGGAACCCAGTTGGCCGGCACCTTGCTCTCAGCCTTCCAGCCTCCAGAACTGTGAGAAACCATTGTCTGTTGTGTAAGCCCCCAGCCTGTGGTGTTTTGTGATGGCTACTCCAGCTGACTAAGACACACCACGTTGCCCTGGAGGTCCCAGCCAAATGGAACTTTCATGAGGATCAGTGTGATGGGTAAGGCCGGTCACTGTGATTCAGCATGGTACCGTGAGCACGCCCCATTCCTCTCTGCACTCTACATTATAGGGGACAGAGTGACAAGGGGTAGGGTTCACACCAGCTGTTAGCCTTTCTTTGCATGATGTACTTAACCTCCCAGTTATTTCTTTCTTTTGTGATTATTTTTGAAACATGCCTAACTTGCATCTACTATAAAAATAGTTAACGAAGAAATAACTTGAGAAGATGGCTAATATTGTTTATTACCTTTTGAAATATTAAGAATATGCACATTATAATATGCAGATTATGCAATTGTAGTAGTTTTTATGAATGGATTTTCAATTACTTTCTCTACAGATTTTCATATATATTGTTCTTTTGGTTTCAAAATTTTTCTACAGGAAATTGTACATTTATTCTGTATGTCTTCTTGGTAACAAATGGACTTTACCAAGCTTAAATACAAAGTTTATCATGATTTTTTTAAAATGATTTAAAAAATTTTTAAAGATCATTACTGAAGATATAACTACCCTTCCTCTATGCCCATTCACATCTCATTCCTCCTACCCTCCCCCCCCAAGATTCAAAAATGACTTTATCTTTTAAAGAGGAAGAATATTGGAATTGTGTTCCATTCAAAATAAATAATACACAATAATAGAGTTAAATTTAATATCTATTTTAATTTTTAAAATTTTATTGAATTATTAGTAGAATAAAGGTATTGCTAACTTAATAAAGAACAAATCATTTCAAATGATCATCTAACATTTTACTCTTTAGCGACACATTGGAAATATTCTCTTAACCTCTGGAATAAAATGAGAATATTTGCCATCACTAATAAATTTTCCATTTTTCCTGGGCATTCTAACCAATGCAATATGAAAAGAGGGAAAAAAATACAAAGTACAACACTATGAAGGGGAAGTCAAAAATTTTGCCACTGATCTAAATGTCAGACTTAGAATATATTTTCTTTGGGTTTATTCTTCTCTTTGTTCTCTAGTTTTCTAATGTGAAAGCTCAAGATTATTAATTCAAGCCCTTTCTCTTTTTTTGACATGGGCATTTAATGTATAAGTTTCCCTCCAAGCACAGGGTTAGCTGCATCCTACAAATTCTGGTATAGTTTTGGTTTTGTTCAGTCTAAAATATTTTCCTGTTTCCCTTGAGGCTTTCCCTTTGACTCACAGATGATTTGAAAGTATGCTGCTTAATTTCCCAGCATTTGGAGATTCTCCTCTTTTCTCTGTTTTTGATTTCTACTTTAATTCCATTATGTAGAGAAAATCTTCTGGGTGATTTCAATTCTTTTACATTTGCTAAGATATAATTATGATGCAGGGTATGGTTGATTGGGGTATCCATGTTCACTTGAACAAATTGCATATTCTGTTTGTGGTGGAGTGTTTTATGAAAGTCAATTCGATCCAGTTGGTTGATTGTGTTATTCAGTTCTTCTACATTTTTGACAATTTTCTGTCTAGTTGTATCATAAATTACTGAAAGAGTAGTATGGAAGTCTCCAGCTGTCCTTGTGGATGTATTTCTCCTTTCAGTTCTGTCAGCTTTTGCTCCCTCTCTATATATTGAACAGGGAAAATCTAATATTGAGAATTGTTAGCAGTAACGAGGGGTTGGAGTTTTGTTCCCTGCATGTATAGTCTTTGTTTTTAGGTGCATGCACATTTAGGATTGCTATGTCTTCTTGGTAAACGGACCCTTTTTATCATTCGTAGTGCTGCTTTTGCCCCTAGTAATATTCTTTGCTCTGAAGTCTACTTTGTCTGAAAATATTATAGCTACTCCACCTTTCCTAATCAGTGCTTGCATACTATACCTCTTTCCAGCCTTTCACTTTTAACCTAACTATGTCATGATATTTGAAGTGAGCTTCTTCCAGATAGCATAGTCAGGTTACTTTTTTCATCTTTCTGACATTCTCTGTCTTTTAATTGGTGTGTGTAGGCCACTTATATGTAGTGTAATTATTGCTACATTTGGATTCAGGTCCACTATTTTGTTACTTCTTTCCTGTTTGTTTCCTCTTCTTTTCATCCCTTGGTTTCTCCCTTTCTTCCTATGTCGATTATTTGAACATTTTTAATAGTCTACCTTAATTTCTCTGCTGTAGTTTTCTTTTTTTTTAAAGATTGGCACCTGAGCTAACATCTGTTGCCAATCTTCTTTTTTTTTCCTTCTTCTTCTCCCTAAAGCTCCCCAGTATATAGTCGTATATTCTAGCTGTGAGTGCCTCTGGTTGTGCTATGTGGGACACTGCCTCAGCGTGGCTTGATGAGCAGTGCCATGTCCACACCCAGGATCCAAAGCAGAGTGCATGAACTTAACCACTCAGCCATAGGGCCAGCCCCCTCTGCTGTAGTTTTGGGGGTTTTTTTGAGGAAGATTAGCCCTGAGCTAACTACTGCCAGTCCTCCTCTTTTTGCTGAGGAAGCCTGGCCCTGAGCTAACATCCGTGCCCACCTTCCTCTACTTTATATGTGGGACGCCTACCACAGCATGGCATGCCAAGCGGTGCCATGTCCACACCTGGGATCTGAACCGGTGAATCCTGGGCCTCTGAGAAGCGGAACGTGCAAACGTAACCACTGCACCACTGGGCTGGCCCCTCTGCTGTAATTTTGACTGCATCTCTTCATATATTTTGTGTAGTGATTGCACTTGGGATTACAATACACGTGCTTAACTTTTCCCAGCCCACTTAGAATTCATATTTTACCATTTCAGATGGAATATAGAATCCTCACCACCATAGAAACCCTTTCATTCTCTCCTTGATCTCATTGTCTATAAATTACATCCATATACCCCAACAATCTCATCAAGCAATGATATAATTTTTGCTCTCAATCATCACACACACATGAATTCAAGAGAAGACTAGTAGGCTGCTATGTTTGCCCAGACACTTTCCATTCCTGTTCCTCTCCCTTCCTTCCTGAAACTCCACATCCCTCCAGTAACTTTCCCTTCTGAGTAACTTTCTTTAGCAATTCTTTGGCTGACATTGTGGTCTCTTAGTTTCCCTTCATTTGAGGATATCTTTACTTCACCTTTCTTCCTGAAGAATACTCTCCATGGGTATAGAATTATGGATTGACAGTTCTTTTCTTTCAAAACTGTTTTTCCACTTCTTTCTGGTCTCCATGGTTTTGATGAGAATCCACAATCATTTGAATCATTGCTCTTCTCTAGGTTCTGCATCGTTTTTCAGTGATTGCTTTAAAGATTTTTTCTTTGATTTAGTGTCTTTATAATGTATTGTCTCTATAGTAGATAGTATCTTTATAATATGTCTTTATAATATTTGTAATAATTCTTTGGGTTTCTGTGGATTTATCCCATTTTCAGTTTACTATGCTTCTTAAATCTGTAGGTTCAGGCCTTTTGCCAAATTGGGAAGTTTTCAGCCTTTATGTCTTTATTTTCTGCACCACCCTCTTTCTTCTCCCCTTCTGAGAATCCCATGACATAAATATGACACCTTTCAGCATCACCCTGCGAGTCACTAAGGCTCTGACACTGTTTCCGTTTTTGGTCTTTTTCCTCTTTAATGTTAGAGACTGACTCCACTCTCATCTCCATTCTGCTACCAGTGTATTTTTTTATTTTGATTGTTGTATTTTTCAAGTTTAAACTTTCCATTTAGTTATACTTCATGTATTCTATTACTTTTCGGAGACTTTCTATCCTTCCATTTGTTTCAAGATTGTTTTCTGTTACTTCTTGGAGTACTTTTATAACACCTGTGAAGTCTTTGTCTGATCATTTCATCTTCTCTGTCAGCTTGGCACTGATTCCTGTTCATTGTTTTTTACTGTGCAAGTTGACATGTTTCTAGTTTTTTGTATGCTGGGTAACTTCAGGTTGTATCCTGAACATGTGGGATTAGGTCAGGTTCAGGCCTCAAGTTCAACTTGCCTTCTGTGTGTTGTGGCCTCAGTGTCCATTCCATTTTCAAAGCCTCTGCAGCTTGATCCAGATCTGCCCACCTGTGTGCTACCTGTGGCCAGCCTGGGGCCTGGTGGTGGTGTACACCCTTGCTCAGGTCTCAGATTCCTTGGTATGTTGTGGCCAGGGTTCGTAAAGTTCACAAACAGCCGTCTGGCTTCCTCCCTCTTTCCCATGATCCGCCTGGTACTTTCTGATCCCTGTGGATCCCTTTGTCAGTCCTGGTGCTATGGTCACCCTGCACTTCCCATGAGGGCATCTGCATCCTGGACCAAGTGGTGGGAAGCCATGGAGAGAACAGAAGCAGCAAGAGCTTGCCCTGTCTTCCTGGGATGACAGCTCCTCTGACTGGGAGGAAGGCTCCTTTCTCTTGCGTTTTGGGCACCTGGGGACCCTCTGCTCCTGCTGTCCCTCCCACTGACCCTACCATTGGGGGATTGCCTGGGGACTGGAGAGTGGGCAGAGGAAAAAAAGAAAAAAGGAAGAAGGCTTCACCTCCTCTTTGTCTTTTCCTGCTCTCTAAGCTAGAGCTAGAGGGCTCCCCTGAAGCTATCTGTCCAGATCAGTGACCATGCCTGGGTTTGGGGCAGCCTGAGTCCAGACAGGGGGACACCAAGGAGAAAAGAGACCAGGAACCTAATGTTGGTTTAATGTAATTGTCTACCTCCCCAATCCATCCACCATTTACTTTTCAGGGTCTCACGCCCCCTGCTCCATGCGTTCCATCCATGTTCTGTAACTTGATACACTAGGAAAGACATGCAGGGGGCTCTTCCTCCTTCTTATGTAGAACCGAAACTCCACCCATTTTGGCTTTGTTTTATTTTTTACATCTGAATCTTTATCCTTATGATATTTGTTCTGATGTTATGAGAAGACATGGAATCTACCTCTCTAATATAGCTAGCCAGTGGTCCCACACGTTCTATGGATATATTTCATTTTCACAGGAATTTGCGTTGAGATACGTTTTTTAAGTTGTTGGCAAGGTCCTCTGAAACTTTGTTTGGAGAAATCAGTAATCGAGATGACCAAAGAAATTTTTGAGAAAGAAGGTGAATGACACACAGAATGGACTGATTTTCAGTATTATGTAAAGATATGATCATTTGACCAATAAATCGATGATTTGACGGTGTCATAATGGATCAATGAAGCAGAAGAGAAAATAGAAAAGAGCAGATGGAAATGTGCACCCACTTCCTAACAGAGAGGGAGAGGTAGCGTGTATGGGGGGTGGGGAGCCGTGGGGGCGCGGGGAAGATTTTATTTCTACTTTGGCAAGGAAGGCCTGAGGATAACAAGAGAAGCGACCTCAGCAGCCAAACATGCCTGTGCACACTCAGGATTAAAGCACATCGAAATGGAGACACATGATTAATAAACTGCGAGTCAGAATTGAATTAGAAAAGAAAGAAACTGAGGCCAGGCCAGGTCCCCTGGAAGATCACTGCTGTCCTGGTGACTCTCTGTTGAAGCCGCCATATTGTCCTCCAGACCCAAACCCTCTGCCCGAGTTTGAGGGTAGATGAGCATGGCCTTGCTTGGATGAGAGGAAATTGAAGGTAAAATTGATCACCAGGGACAGGGAACTGGTTTTCCCATCAAGATACCAAGGAGGGGTGGGCATCTTTAATAATTACATGTAAAAGCACAGGAAATGAACAAACCAGTTAATCACTACTCAGAAACCAAAACACAGAATCCTCCTTGGTATCTGCTTTTTATGGGGACTCCTCCTAGATTTGACCCCGGTGAAAATTACCTCCAAGAAACTGCCAGCTGTGTTTCAGCACTTTAATCACACTAAAATGTGATCTCAAACATTCTTCCTTAGGGACTGTGAAAAGAGAGGAGGAAACCAGAGAACAAAGGAAATCTTTAAACACGGACTGTCGTAAATAAGTCCTTCAGGGTTTAGGGAATTTAGGCAGTTTCTTGGATGTCAAAAAAATGAAAAAAATTGAAAATATGTATAACATGGAAACAAAAAAACTCAAGGATAAAATGAGAGACATGAGTAAGTTGAAAACACGTGGAAATGTAACATATCTCAATATTATATGATCTCTGAGCAACCTGAGCCGCTGTGAGCCACATCTCCAAGTCCACTCAGAGCAGAGGGAGGTCTGTGAATTTCATGTCATAGGTCCTCAGATGAGAATGATCGCACTGAAGGCAGGACCCCTCCCTGCTGCCTGGTGGCCAAACGGTCACTGAAATTCCCCTGAATTCTCTGTCCTGGGAGAACACCCCCTCCCCAGGAGCCATTCCGTCATACAGCAGCTGTATTTATGAGAAACCATTCCTACAGTTGAACCAAAATATGCTTCCCTATGGCTTCCAACTGCTGATCCTAGTTGTTCCCACTGGAGGTGGCTGAAACATCTCTACTCCCAAGTCTGCTGCAGAACCTGATGTCCTAGGATCCTCCAGGGGCAGCGCTCCCAGTTCCTCCGACAGTTCCCCACGTGGCAGGGCTCCCCAACCACGCAGGATCTCAGTGTGTTGAGGGCAGACTCTGCTCTGCACAGTTCACACTGTGGTTGCATTCAAGCCACACACATCCATGAGTGTGTTAGTCTGCTAGGGATGTGAAAAGGAAAACCTGCTGTGTTCTCCTTTACTCACACTCACGCACTTCTGACACAAGATGTGTGAGTTTTTTCCCACACTGACAAATTCTCGGACACCAGCTGTGTGTCCTGCAATTGAATTAAGTTCTGATACTAACTGGAGTTAGCAAAGACTCTGCAGGTTAAGGGTTCAGTCCTACAAGAATGCCCCCCACTTCAGAAACCGATTGCAAGTAGTAGGTCCCCAGGTTACCCACAACTTCTGTCAACTCGGCTACAACTCAACCCCCTTCTCAGGTTCAATAATTTGCTAGAGAAGCTCGAAGAATCCAGGAAAACAGTCGACTCACTATTACTGATTTATTAGAAAGGATATTATAAAGGGTATAAATAAACAGCCAGATGAAGAGGCACATAGGATAAGATCCGGAAGGGTCCCAAATGGAGGAGCAAATGTCCCTGTGGAGTTGAGGTGTACCTCCTTCCTGGCACACGGATGTTTCACCACCCAGAGGCTCTCTGAACCCCATCGTTCAGGGATTTTTGTGGAGGCTTCCTCCTGTAGTCGTGATCAGTCATTAACTCGGTCTCCAGCCCCTCTCACCCTCTCCCTTCTCTGGAGAATGGGAGGTGGGGCTGAAAGTTCCAAGCTCCTAATCTTGGCACGGTCTTTCCAGTGACCGGCCCTCATCCAGAAGCCCACCCAGAATTGCCTCTGTCAATGCAAATAATCAATAACCATTCTACAGATAAGAAAGATACAGTGATATTTATTGATATTTGATGAACTAATGCTGAGGACTAGCCCAGAAGTATTATCTCCCCCAGAGAACAAAGCGCTCTGGAGAAGCGTGGTTTATAGCATGGTTATATACCATTTCAGAACAAAGAACACACATCAAGCATGACAGGAATACAATTTTTTCCCCAAAGTCATAAGGGTATGTTTTGCTGCAGTTTAGCACGTACACAGAAGATCAACTTGACCTTGGTTCTTTGGGAAGAAAAGCTTATCTTCAAAGAAGTAGTGGCATTGGCATCAAAAAAAAGGGAGCCATTCATCCCTATCTTTAAAGAATGCATCCTTTGAAGCAGATGTACAATGCATGTGTGGTGAGCCATAAGTCAAGCTGCTCAGGGAAAAGGAAATTTTAGGCCAAATCAAGGTTAAATCAGAACAGCTTCCCCATATACCGCAATATGTGAAAACTTCGTATTATTTTCCTCACCTCGTTAGAACAAAAGACACTTCTATCACCCTGGAAAATTCCAAGGGATTTAGGAGTTCTGTGCCAGGAACCAGAGGCAGAGACCAATATGTATATTTTCTTTTATTTCAGAGGCTGTCATAACAAACACCACAGACTGGGCAGCTTAACCAACAGACTTTTGTCTTCCATGGGGAGGAAGAACCATTTCTCTACTCTTCCAGGTCCTCCTGGCTGGTCTAAGAATTAAATTGATATGAGACAGAATAACAGGAGAAAATCAAAATTTAGTAACACATATATATGGGAGAAATCCAAGAAAACTGAGGAACTCACCAAAAACGGCTGAAGCTTCCACCTTAAATACCATCTTCAGCTAAAGACAAAAGACGTCGTTGGGGGTAGTGGTTTGGGACTTCAAAAGGGAGGAGGGCAATTTACATGGAGGTGGAAAAGCAAATGTTTGATAAACAAGTGTTTGCTGGGCCACAAGAGAGGACTTTGATAAAAATGGGCTTGCTACTACCTTCCTGTCTACTACACCTAGTTTATATTGTCCTAGAGTTATCTTATGGTATTAGTTCCTTCCTCGAACAGGACTTCTACCTTAAATTCTTTTAGGCAGTTAGGGAGAAGGTCAAATTTCTTCCTGAGTCTTTGTTCTTAAAAATAATCAAGCCAAAGAGACACATTTTGAGGTGGCGAATTCTGCTGCCCAGCCCTCTCACAGTCTGGCGGCTGGAAGTCCAGACCAAGGTGTCACAGGGCTAATCCCTCCTTGGTGAGTAGATGGCCGTCTTCTCCCTGTGTCCTCACATGGTCTTCCCTCTGTGCATGTCCATGTACTAAATTCTTTTCATAAGGACACCAGTCAGATTGGACTAATGACCCCATTTTTCCTTAATCACCCCAATGACCTCATTTACGTTCATCACCTCTTGAAAGGCCCCGTCTCCAAATACAGTCACACTCTGAGGTCCTGGGGGCTAGGACTCCAACACACGAATTTTGGGGGACACGATTCAGCCAGTAACAGTGAGTGGGACTATCATTATTGCCGCTTCATGTGTGCAGAGCAAGGTGGTGGGGCATCTCTCACTTTTCTAGAGATTTCTCCTCTGTTAAGGCAATTTAAATCCTCACAAACTATTTTGTACCATGCTGAATTAAACTAGTGGCCCACTAAAGCTTTTTCATATGAATCAATGTCAGTCCACCTCTCCCGCTTCTCAAACCCGTGATAGCTGATTTTTAAAAAGCATCATAGAGAAAGGAGGGAGAAGAGAGAAAAGACTGGAAGGAAGGAGATAAATTAGTGCATTCAATTCACTTGCACCTCGTCTCTTTCTCAAGCTGTGGTAAAGTAAATAAAACCACATCTGGTCTTCATCCCTGGTGCCCACGCACGGAACTTCGGGAAACCTCAGAACTCCCTGAGTCAGAGGAGTGCATTTTTTATGCTAATGAGGTGACTAATGGGGCCCTCCATCCTTCAGGATGGGGCTGCTATCCAGAAAGAGCAGTCCAGTGATCAGAGGGTTGGAATTGCATCTCCAGGGCTGGAGATGGAGTCAAACAGCCAGTGATCACGCCAGGCAATGGAATTTTGACAGGAACGGCACAGCCTCAGGAGCTTCTGGGTTGGTAAACACAGAGACATGCCGGGAGGGTGACACACCCCAGGCCCACAGGGACGGAGGCTCCTGCACTGGGGCCCTTCCCAGACCTCGCTCTGTGGACTTCTTCCTCTGGCTGTTCTTCTGTGTCCTTCATAAGAAATCAATACACTGCCTCCCCAAGTTCTGTGAGTTGTTTTAGCAAATTGAGGGGGTTATGGGACCCCCAAATTTGTAGTGAGCCGGGCAGAAGTGGGGGCCCCACTCGTGGCTGGTGGCTGAAGTGTGGCAGCCTCGCTGGGCATCTTGCCCCTGACCTGTGGGCTCGGCGTAACCCCAGGGAGTGAACGTCAGGTTCGATCTGAAGCGTGGGCCAGGGTCGGAGGATTTATGTTGGAACACACAAGCCTCACATGCTTTTCAGCAGAGGTATTTTCACATTTGCTCGGGGGGAGAGAAAGTCTGTCCCAACAGCTGTTAAAGAGAACCACAGCCAGACGGTGGTTAAAGCAGTAAGAACAGATTTTACCCGGGAGCTGTTGCAGTCAGGGAAGAGAGACCTCGGCACAGAACTGGGCAAAACTCTGCGTGCAGCACTGGTGGGTGGGGGTCTGTATCCAAGTAATGGGGGATGGTCAGTGGACGGGAAATTACTGAGGAGATACCGAGGAGTAGTGGGGGGGTTTGGCTAAACCAACCCGACAGGTTTCTTGTGAGGGCAGGCCAGGGCATCAGACACCACCTGGGACGGTGGAGGGTGAAGAACCCAATCTGACATCAAGGTGGGGGCCTCTCTCTACACCCGCTCCACAGGGTGCTTGCTACACTGGCTCTGCCAGGATGGACTCGAAGCCCCAGGTGGAGGCCTGGTGGAGAAGAGGCTGGGAGGAGCCTGGTCAAGCTCGATCAGGGAGAGTCTTTGTCCCAGCAAGCATTTCTTGGATGGACCCTACTGTCAGGAGCATTAAATGATGCAGGACCATGTATTGCAGACACCGCTGTCTATGTGGGGTGCAGATGATCTCTGTACCACTCAACGGACCACTCATTTGTGAAAACATGCACAGTCCGTAGCCAGAGTGGGTGAGCATTCGAGGTCCCTCTAGGAAGAGTTTATCTAAGTGAAGGCGCAGGCACCAGGCAGGACTGAGGGAGCCACGGTGGGCGGGTCCTTTTCAGGATGAGACTGACCCCTGGCCCCAGGCTTCCTGCCCCACCTGCTAGGTGCCTGCTTTCTCCGGGTGCAGAGCAGAAGGAGCTGCTGGGGGTCCCTCTGCAAACAGAGAGGGTCGGCTACATGGATCAGAAAGAGCACTGCCAAGAGCATCTCGCTTAAATAGACCCCAGCTGGCTTTTACCACAGTCATTCACCTTAGAAAGAAAACACTAAAAATAGTTCTCTTCTAGAACCCAAGAGGCACACAAGCTTTGGGAGACAGGGTTTCTGAGGATTCACTGAAATCTCTGCTGGGCTCAACCCAATTTGACAAAATGTCGCTGGGTGCCCCCTGCGAGCAGGGCACTCTGTGAGGCCACTGGAGGGAGAGAGGCCGCGGACCCCGAGGAGGCCTTTCTCAGGGAGTTTGCAGGTGATGACGGGGAGCGGAGGCGTGGAAGGAGCCGGCTTCAGCCCCTCTCTCCCGGGGCTGCTGGGCCGTGGTTGTGGACACTCTTCTTTCCGCACGGGGCTGTCGTTTGGACAAACCTACTGGGCCAAGGGGCTTCCTGAAGGAGGGGAGTGGCCGAGCACAAATCTCCCCCAGAGAAGGGGGGGTCTCTGTCAGCAGGACGGGCCCTCTCCTCTCTGGGCAGGCGCTTACCTACCATTGCCTCTCGCAGATGCCTGACACACAGGTTTTCTCTACTTTGCTTAAACAGGGCATGTGGTCCTCTAGGCCTCTCTGGACAGAGATGGGTGGGCCTGCTTCACTTTTATGTAAGACTGTGGCAGGGCCCAGAGAGTGAGCAGTTCAAAGCGCCAAACTCCACAGTCCATGGAAGACCCGTTAACCCTTGAAGGAGGTCTCACAACGCAGCTTTGATGCTGTAGCACCCACTAACCACATCCGCCAACGCCTGCTCCCCACCCTGTCACCACCATGCCTGCACCCGGCAGGATTCCAACCCCTACGAGACCCAGTGGATTTTCCTTAAAAAATAAGGAGAGATGGTGTCTCTTCCCTGCTTACAAGCCCCTGGTGGTTTCCCATCCCCCTTAGAGGAGACATCACAGTCAGGCCAACCGCCCTCCCCTCCCCTGACCAGTGCAGGGCCCGGTGTGTCCTCTCTCCCGGGCTCCGCATCCCTGGGCCCCAGCCCTGACCACTCAGAGCAGGGGTTCTCTGGCAGGCCCAGGTGTGTCAGAATACTGTAGGTCCCGTTACACGCAGCCAGGCCTTCCCCAGGCACTAGAGCTGAAGCTGACCCACGGGGCGCCTGTCCTTTCACAGCCCTTCTCTTGCTGAAGCTGCCTTTTCCTGCAGTGTTCTCTCCATTGGTGGGGAAGCCCCAGGAGAGCGGGTCAGCGTGGTCAGAGCTGTGGGCCAGCGCCCACAACACAGTGCTCTCCACCCGCGGAAGGGCGAGGTGATGGCCTGTGTGCAGCCCTCTCTCATGCAGCCCGAGAGCAGAGTGCTGGGACAGTTGTCATCACGCTCATGAGAGAACCCGGATTCTGGTCGTTCCCGCAGGTCCTGACCAGCAGGGTCTGCGTCCTCGTGGCAGCAGCTCAGTGACTCTTGCAGGGAAGGGGCTCTCCCTGCAGCCACTGCTGCCCACCAGCTTCTCTCTTTGTGGTTCGGCCCTGCCCTGAGGGCGTCAAAGGTGAACCCCTGGGAAAAGAGGAACCATGTAGGTGACTTCTTCTGCTCATGGGCATCATCTCCAGGAATATCGGGGAGGGAATGTTTGCCGAGATAGGATGGAACAAATCTTATCAGCACAATGTGATAAAACAGAATGTGAGCTTGAACAACATGAAACAGCCAGCCCTGGGGACGAGGGCTCCCGTGCCTGGGGCGCAGCAGCCAGTGGTCCTGCCCCCAGGGTGTGTGCTCTGTCTCTTTCTCCCACCTCCCTGAGGGCACATCCTGCTGGGATCATAGCCACAAGAGGGCCGGGAGCTCTGAGCAGATGCTTACATTTCTGGAGATTTACCCCCAGAACTCACCAACGTGTTATCTACACTAGCAAAATACCAGAGTCAGCCTCAGTGGTCCATGTGGGGAGGGGGTGGGGCTAATAACTGAGAATGCCATCCATCCATCCATCCATCCATTCATTCAAACATCCCCTCCTTCCTTGTCTAGCCAGCACAGACAAGCACTGGAGCTTAGTTCCTGGGGAAGAGATGAGTTGCTATGAGCTCCAGGATAGGGAGGCAGGGCTGCGTCCTAAGGGTTACCTGTGACAGGTGCACACGCAGCCATAGGAAGTGCATACACCTCCTGCCTCTTAAAACTATGTCTTGAAGATTAATAATATGGATTTGCAGCTAGAAGAGCTAGGGAAGGAAAGGATGAGGATAACAATGAGAAGGACAAGCACCCTGGCGATGGATGCAGCAGCTGCAGAAGCTTCTACACAGGTGGCACCACGAGGCCAGGCCCAGGGATTTCATCCCCATGGCAGGTGAAGCTGGTCTCCATCTCCCAGAGGAGTCGGCAGAAGCCCAGGGAGCCCAGGGCTCGGCTGGCTCACCGACCCCCGGGAAGGACCCATCTGGCCTCTTCTCTTCGCTGAGGCCCGGAGCCCCCCAGCCCTTCTGCAAGCCCCAGGATGCACACAGGGGCCTGGCCTGCTCAGCTTCTCCCTGAACACAGAAAAAGGAGCTGGGCGGTGCCCAGTGAGGCAGAAAGAAAAATAAGCACACAGAGGCACTGGTCTTGGATGTTTCACAGGCTTGCAGCAATCAACAAACGTCAGTCCTCAGGGTCCAGCCAAGCCTGCTCCAACCCACTCCGCAGTCTCCAGGGATCGCTCAGCA
Organism: Equus quagga; assembly: GCF_021613505.1. Lineage (NCBI taxonomy): Eukaryota > Metazoa > Chordata > Mammalia > Perissodactyla > Equidae > Equus > Equus quagga. The sequence continues at coordinate 41,720,696 of NC_060274.1, read as the reverse complement.
GCCAGGAGGAACCCGGGAGTCCCTCCACCGGGAAAAGTGGGTGCTCCCGGCGACAGCTGTCATCATGGGGAGGGCGGGGGCTGGACAAACGAATATGCATTGTTTCTCATAGACCTCCGTTTCCCTTTTGTCCCTGTTGTCATCTCAAAGTCTTAGCTTCTTATCCCATTTTTATCTCTTGTTGCCCTAATTCCTTAGAAACACCAAGCACTGTGCTGCTTCCTTCCCACAGAGATGCTGCACTTTTATCTCTTATCAGCTACACTCAGCCCTTTATTTGAAAACCTCCTTTTCATGGGGTCCGGGGCATGCTCTCAGCTGCACAGGCAGCCGCGTCCTCTCCTGAAGCTTGTCCATCAGCGCAGCCCCATTCCCACGCCCCAGCCCTTGCACCCCAATGACGGCTGCCGTGGGCTCAGCAGACACTCCTCTCGCTCACCAGGACCCAGGCCTGCCCGCCTTGCTCTGGTCCCATCGGAGGCACAGCTAGCAGAAATTCCAGGCAGGAGTGGCACATGGCCCCTCTTCTCCAGTTTAGGGGCTGCGAAGTTCCCCCTGCTTTTCTTTCCCTCGTGTCATTTGTATGGCATCAGAGACAGGGATCAAGAGCTGGGCTCACATCCCCCTTGGACGTCGCCATGCTTCTTTCAGGCACGTCCCCCTGGCCCTCGTGTTTCCGATGCTGGAGGATTGGTGAGAAATTGGACGGCAAAGGTTGAGTTCTGGGTCATAACCAGCAGCCTGATGGGCTCTGGGAATCTGGTCCCACAGGCTTGGCTCATATTTCACGAGGCCTGGAAGCTTGTTTGTGATTCAGTGAGCCACAGAAATTTGGACTTTGCTTTAAATTCTGCCTAACTGACTAAAATTTCTAAATGTGGAAAATTAGCGTGAAAATCTTCAGAGAGCAAAGTCGCCCTATAAGATCAGCAATTCTTTCAGCTTCTTTAGAAAAGAACCCCAAAATATCCCTGCTCCTCACGTTTTGTCGCATCGCTCCTTGTCAGCCTGCCTTCAGAGCCTTACACCAGCGGAAAAACAGACGAGGGAGATGCTGTCCCGCCATCCAGGCAGGTCCAGGCTGAGAGGCCAGGGGCGCCCGGTTCTCAGATCCCTCTCCTGGGCCGTGGTCCATGGTCAGAACCTCTCCTCCCATCACTGTGGGACTCAGCAGCCAGCTCTTTCACCTGGCCCCTCTTTCTTCATTTCCACACCAGGGTGCAGGGACGGGAACACGGGAACTCTAGGCATAGACTGAACGGGATTTGACATACAGTAGTTAATTCTCGCAACAACCCGAGAGCATGTTGGCATGCTCCTCGGTTGACTGACAAGGAAGCTGAGCGTCAGGAGGGTTTGGTGGCCTGTGAATGCCCCCCCTGGAGCTCAGCACACACTGCTGCCGTTGCCCACACACCAGCACCGCTCGCTGCTGGGGAAGCGTAATTGACAACAAAAGCTTCTCCCAACCCGGAGAACCTCTTCACAGAGGTAGTAAAGAAAACCGTTTTATTACTGAAGAAGTAATAAAACAGAATGCGACTCACATCCCAGGCAGCCTGCTAAGGGATTGCAGAGACAGAAAGAAACCTCACCTCTTAGACAGCCCAGCAGAACAGTCCATTGCACACACATTCTCATCATAAGTGATAACCAGTCCTCAGGGAGGAGACTTGACGGCGCCATTTGTCACACATGGTTCATCCTAGATTCACCTGGTAGTTAGGGTGACCACCTGTGCTAGCTAACGGGTTTTATACAAAAGAAAAATAAACGTCTCCTCTCTTTGTGACAGCTTGGAGCCAGGCGCCAACAAGGCTAGGCTGCTGCCCTCCCTCAGACACTGGGTGACGGGGCGCTGTTCACGTTCCAAAGAGATGGCTCCAGGTCTTTGAGAAAGACACTCTTGGGTTGTAAAGCTGGCGAAAGGTTTATTTTGCTTTTAAACAGATTTCCATACATTTCCAAGGGGCAGAGGAAGAACTGGCAATTGCAAGTTTTCTCAAGTAGAGGCTCTAAGGGAAGGGAGAGGGCATCTCTCCCTTATTTTTATGGAGAAGATTAGGCGTCTTCATTAAACTAGTATTTGCCCTTGCAGTGCCACCCAGACAGCATCCTCCAGGACTGAGATGACAGCTCTGAGCCCACAGCACGGCCCTGTTCCGGGCTTTCTGGGCACCTATCAGGTGCTGCCCCTCTGCGCTTTGCTTCCAATGGTGCAAGCGAATGGACGATGGACACAGCAGTCTAGGTGTGCACTAGCTTTCGTGTAAGCATTGAGGATTTACCCATTTCCTTCTTTCTACCTCTTCAAAAAACCTGAACTGGCTTGAAAGAATCAAAGATGCTTTAATTTGTACATTATGAAATCCTAATGACCAATACATCAGATGATTGTATACTCTTTGTATTTCTCTTTTAGAGAAAGGTGAAGGAGAAAGAATTTAAATAGAAAGACAAATAGGGAAAGGACAATTTTGTATATTCAAATCCTTTTCGCCTCTATCTGTGGAGCTATCATTTTTTCTTATAAAAATGTCATTGGGTGCTCTCTGTATCATGGACACCATGTGTGGTAGTAATAAAATTATCATTTTAGCATCTATATGCCAGATGCTTTATATCCATTTTCAGTGTTCATTCCTCTACAATTCTAAGAAAGTAGGATTATTCTTCCTCTCACACAGACAGATAAACTCGGCCTTGGAGGACTCCCAAGGCAGAGATTCTCACCCCGTCCTGCCGGACCTGAGCTCCCTGCTCTTACTCCTGCAGATGTTTTCAACAATCAGTTTTCATCCCTTTGACTTTAACTGTTTATATGGCATCATAATTTAACATTTTTACGTTAGAGAAATCTAACTTTTCCTCTGTGATTTCTCCCATTGCTTCAAAGCTGAGGAAATTCATTGTCTTCCATGATAACATAATTTTATGTTTTCTGTTGGTTTATTAAATCTTGTTTTTTCCACGTAATTCTTTAATTGAGCTGAATTTAATTTTAGCACATGATAGAAGGTATGGATCGAATACCTTCCCTCTCAAGATTGCTATCCACTTGTTCCAGGAACATTCACTAACAAATCCTTCCACTGCCTTCCACGGAAACTCCACCCTACAAGTTTCAGACACTGGTGGGTTTTCATTCTTCCCGTTTGACGTGTGTGTCTACATTTGTGTAGATACCCTCTCTTGTAGATTTCAACTTGGCAGCACTGTCTTAAACAACTCAAATTCCTCATCATTTTGGTTTTGTTTCGGAAGCTCTGATAATCTTGTACATATGTTTTTCCTTTATCTTTAGGGTTTTTTTCTCAAATGTTTCATTCACTCCCAAATCCTTTTAAGACGTTTAAAGAGTTGGATTTGCATTAAACCCACAGATTAATCAGAGAGAGGGACCACATTTTGCAATATTCTGCCTGCTCGTCCGTGACCACGTGGCTCAGCCCCTCCGCTCGGCTTTCTTTCCTCTGACACATTCCGGGAGGTCCATGGAGCTCCTGCAGCTCTCATTAATCTCGTTCGCACACACACTGTGTGTTTTTTGTTTCTCTTCCCAAGTGAATGCCTGTTCTCATCACACTCTGACAGGTATTCCTGAGCAAGTGAAGGCTTTTTATTTAGCATATTCGCCAGGAAGGTATTCTTTTCACTAAACTCCTTTACAAAGTCTAATTGTCTTTGCAGAAACTATGGGGAATGCCTGCCCATCACCTGCTGCCACAAAGCATCCTCTGACAAGTGCCAGTGCTCCCAGGGCACAGACAGGAGTCCAGAGCGGCCCTGGCCGCCCTGACTGCGTCCGTGCTGGTCCAGGGGTGTGGCTGAGACCTGATGGCGTGCAGCTGGGGAAAGGAGCCCCCAAGCAGGGCTTCATAGCCTCAGTCCCCTCCCCTCCCCTTCAGCAGGCTCAACAAAGTCCCCACCATCTAGTCGGTGACACCAAGCCATCCCATCACGTCTGACAAGAGGTCAAGGATCTGAAGCGGGGCCTGCCTCATTGTTAAACCTCATGTTTATTCTAAAATAGCAAGGGGAAAAATAAAAAAGCTATGACCCACTTTCACTCCAGAGAATCCTAAATTAGGGTAGCCAGGCATCCTGCGTCTACAAGATACGTCCTGAATTTCATGGTTGTGCCCTGCATCCTGTGGTGACTTTGTCATGACAGCCTAAATGTACCATATTCAGCCTTTTTCAATAAATTACAAAGCTTCAGCAGTTAGAGCTAATTCACCAAACAGTAGTTGAAGCCTGACTCACGTGGCCCCACAGCAGACAGCCAGACGTCCACAGGTGAGGGGCTCCTCAGGGCGAGACCGAGGCGATGCTGAGGATTGAAAGCAGTTGTTTTTCATATTCCAGATAGTAAGACTGCGGTTCACCCAAAGTCCCACATCACGAGCAGGTCACCCCCACGAACTAGAGCTAACTTCAGACCAATCCACGTCTCTGACAGCCGCCAGCCAGCCCTGCCCTGCTGACTCCAGGCTTCTAAAGGAAGCAGGCCAGCGATGCCCAAGCTTCTGAGATGCAGCCGAGGACGAACGGCAGCCCTGACAGTCAACCCAGCCATGAGTGACAGCCAGCCCTGTCCCGGGACCGATTCTGAGCACTGGGGCTTCTCACGGCCACCAGCCACGAGCGCCAGGCCCCCAGGACCTCAGTCAGATCAGCTGGGCTTCAACAAGAGAGCCTGCGGCCTGGAAACACGGTTCACCTGGGGGGCACTGCTTTGCACCCAATATCGAGTTTGATTTATTTCTAACGCACAAGTCTGTAATCATGGAGTGGGTTCAGCCCCTGCTCATGGTCAATGCTGAGTCTGGTCTGTGGGGGGCAGGTGTGTCAGGCAGCTGTGAGAGCACCTGACTATTTTTTTGATTCTTGCCTCAGTTCCCATTATTTATGTTTTTGTGTGTGTATTTCAGCCCCAAATGCCAAAATGCAAGTGCAAATTTTGCAATGAGTTTTTTGAACAATGGACATTTGCCAAGCAGAAAAAAGTTCTCTTGAAGCTCTTCATTCAGGACACAGTTGTCCACTCAATATGGAAAATGCTGGAAAGTCAGACATAAACAGCATGGGCTGGCAGCTAAGCATAGAGAGGTATAATGGCCTCAACCCATCAAAGACAGGGATAAAATAAGGTGAGTTTTTTTTGCTTAACAGAAATTCACAGGAAGAAGATCAAATGATTTCACTGGAAGTTGTGGTGGCTTCCACACTGTGTCACCATCCGCCTTTCAGCTCAAATGATGGCCTTAACGTGCTGCCGCCAGAAGTATGTTCTGAGTCCAACACTGAAGCAAATTCTCAGGTGCCAGCCAGTCCCTCCTGCCATAGCAAACACGTGACCACACCGCTAATATCACAGAGATTATCAGAGCTCCCGGCACCTCACCTTTTTGCAGCATAGCCTCAGGAGCACATAATCGCAATAAAGAAAAACCTCCCTTTGTTTGTGCAATATTTTTCTACTGAAAAAGGCTTGCTTACAGGGCGATTGTGAGTAAAAGCTTTTCCGGAGGAGCCTGAGTGACAACAGCCAATTTTTGCAGAGATTCTCCTGTTGAAGTAGGAGTCGATAACAACGCTCTCCTGGTTTTGGAGGAGATGATACAAATCCACATTTGGTGGATGTTTGCATAAAGGTGCAATGTTTATTCAAAGTTGAAGCAAGGCATGAAGGATTCCGTGGAAGGGGTCCCCATCCTGCCCGAATTCCGCCTACCACTGCTCAGACAGCGTCTGACGTTCTTCCTACTGACGTCAAAGTGACTGTCTCGAGGGGCTGGGCCCGTGGCCAAGTGGTTAAGGTCGCGCACTCAGCTGCAGGTGGCCCAGTGTTTCGTTGGTTCAAATCCTGGGCGCAGACACGTCACTGCTCGTCAAACCACGCTGAGGCAGCGTCCCACATGCCACAACTAGAAGGACCCACAACAAAGAATATACAACTATGTCCCAGGAGGCTTTGGGGAGAAAAAGGAAAAAAATCTTAAAAAAAATTTAAAAAAAGAAAAAGTGACTGTCTCGAAATCAATCTCTAACCTCAGCATTTATACTGCTGGAACTGAGCAATTAAAGGACTTTTGTGATTTTCTTGGCAGCAAGTGTTCAGTTCCCTCACATTCAAATGGCTCCTCTCTTTGACAAATGCCATTGAGAGAATCCTCAGTTTATTTGAAGCACTGAAATCATCCTTTAATTCTGAAGAAAACCCCAAAATTTTTGTTGATTTTGTAAATAATTTATTGAGTGAAGTCTCCTGATTTCTTGTTCAGAGTTTTCAGTATCCTTTTAGCAACGGGTTTACACAAATTGACGGAGGAGCCAACAGTGCTCTTGAAGCAGTACTGTTGCTTGAAGGAACTCGTTAAATCTGAATAATTGAAGAAATATTTATCCCTTCAAGTGTCAAGGCTGTTCTTCAAAGGGACGACATTAATTATGAGCAGAAAAGGAAATTCCAACTCAAAATGGATCATCATGGGCACTTGCCGTGACGATGTTTGAACTGGATTTCACCCCTTCAAGGATTCTTCTCTTTCACATGGATGTTACTAAATACCCCCACCCCCAACAGGGACAAGCAGAGCATCACTGTAGTGCCGAAGAGGAAGGAACAAAAGTGGACAGCGACGCTCTTTTGTGTGTGTGTCAGTGAACAACATTTTAAAGTCATTGAGCAAAAGATGCAATGGAATCCGGCCAAATGGAAAAGCAAGCCACACCAGAGAAGGCGGTTTATGCACCTCCAGAAACCCAATCCGACCGGCAGATCTCAGAGCCGACCACTCTTTGCCCGGGTGTGGTCAGTAGACCAGCTCATGATGCTAACGCTGAGCGTGTGTTATCAATGCCTGGTCAGCGGGCACAGGGATGAAGTAGGGGCCTGTGGCCGCTGTACAAGATGCATTCCAACAGAAATGAAAGATGGCTGTGACTACAAGGACTTTTATAGTCATAAAAACAAAGGACAGCTACGAAGAGCCAAGTCATCGGGGAAAAAGAATTAAAGTAACTGAGATGTGTATCATTTACTTCAGATAAGCAGTGAATAATTTTAGTATGAGTATGTCCCATGCAATATTCCTCTTTGATCTCAGTGAACACATGCATAGGACACTAGAAATACCTTAAATGGGCATCAGGATTTCTGTGTGCTACTCTGGCAGCATGGAAGGACAGGCTGCCTTGAGCAGTCTCAGTGGGTGTGAAATGGGCTTGAGAATCCTGTCTAGAGTCCTCCCAAAAGCTGCAGGAGCCGTCGTCCAGGCTGGGTGAGGACCCAAGGGCAGGCAGCGTGGCCAGAACAGAGGGTGGAATGCAAGTCTTCTGCTCTTTAAACTTCCAGAGAGAGCAGAGACTCCCCCACCTGCGCCCGTGGGTGCCCGTGGGGAACACGGCAGAGTGGAGCACCATGGGCCTCAGAATCAGGCTGGACTGGGTTTCTCTTTCTTTGTCTTTAAATTTTAATTTTAAAATGAGCTCCACCCTATAAACAAGCATTTGTGTATACAGCTCGGTATTGTTGGCTGCAGGCGCAATGGGGTCCAGCAGGTCTGGGGAGCTCCCTTAGCTTGCTTAACTGAGACCCCATGTCCCTTGATGCGTAACCCCCAACCCCCTCCCCCAGCCCCTGGCGACCTCTGACCTGCTCTCTGTTTCAATGAGTTTGACTCTAAGCCCCTCACATGAGTAGATTCATGCAGTATTTTTCCTTTTCTTATTTCACTGAGCATGATGTCCTCCAAGTTCATCCACACTGGAGCACATGTCAGAATCTCCTTCCTTTTTAGGGCTGAATAACATTCCACTGTATGGGTGGACCACCCTTTCTAGTTCAGAGTATGTCCTTGGGCACTTACCTAGCCTGTGTGAGCCGAGATTCCTGTCCCTACAGTGGCATCCTGACCCTAGTCAGAAGCTGGTGCTGCCACTTGACCCATACAAAGCTGTTACTAAGTGAAATCTTCATGGCCTATTACTTTCCAGATTTTACTCAAAAAGTGGTCATCTCTTTCCTGTTCTATTCATGTGTTTTCCAGGAAGCCCTGCCTCACTGAAGTCCTCAGGATGTGTGCAAGGAGCATGAGAACCTTCCAGGTCTTTCCTCCCAGGTTAGCAATTACGTGTTAGAGGCCCTGGAGGCCCCTGGGTGCAGGTTGCCGTGTCTGCTCTCTCTTGAGCTCACCTCCCCAACACGGCATTTCCTAGAGGCAAGGATGGCCTTGATATGGAAAAAAATGGTAGCCCAAATCTGCTCCTAAGCATGACTGGTAATCATATGAATTTTACCAACATCCTAAAACGTGAGCAGAAATTATTCTTAAAGTCTCTGATTTACAAAAAACTGATAAAAAATTTGACAGTCAGACAGCTTCCCAAGATTTATATGAGAGATTTTTCCTTCTCCAATCTTTTCCTTTAGAATATTTCAAAAGAGTTTGGGAAATCTTATATATATTATTTGTATATAAATTTTTTTCAAAACAGTTGAAAAATTGAATGGCTCAGCTACCTTTTCCTAACCCCTTCCTACTGTGAGGGTCAGTTGACAGTGTCCATAAAACACTGAGAGGTAAACAGAAGTCATTCATGTGTTCCTGCCTGAAAAGTGATGTAATGGCTGGAGCCACAGTGTCCACCCTGTGGGTATGAGGAACAGGACAGAATAACTGCTGAGACAACTGCCCTGACTGCTGAGCTGCTGAGCCAAGCTCCAACTTCTTGTTCTATTTGAGCCATGAGAGCTGCTCTGCTGTAACTTATAGCTGAAAATAGTCCAGAGTCTAAACACCGGTCATGGACATTGCAGGTACAGGAAATGACAGCGTGTGTCAAATGGCATGTTCCATGTGGAGGACATAGACCAGGGTGTGACGTAAGTGGCCAGAGGTGAAAACCCTAAAGAGCTCTGGCTAAGTTCTGCCGGGGACTGGGGTCCTGGAATATGTGCACCCCTTTTATTTTAAAAAGCATATTCAGTCTGAAAAGGAAACCGTTAACCTTATTTTAAAATTTACCTGACAACATATTGTGTTCAATTTTCAAAATCTGAAACTGACATGACACTGCATTTAAAAATAAAGCCTGAATGAAAGCTGTATAACTGTGTCTGGAAAGGCGAACACGGAGAATGTGCTCCAGCCTACAATTTAGATCACAAATATTGTGATGTTTATAAATGCAGCCCGTGGGTCAATGTGTGTGTTTTCTCCTCTCAATTCACTGAATTTAATGGGCATATTTGGGCACATCGAGCAAAATAACAAACTTCCTAATTCTCTTTGTGACAGCCATTCAGACTGTTAACAGGGAAAATTCTGTTTTACAACCTATAATTAGGGGAACTGCTCCCAGCTTGCACCAGGATTCGGGGACTACGTTCTTCACAGGAAGAAAGAATACTCGTGAAACCTACACAGGCTGCAATGGATTCGGCGCCACCAGCAGAGCGGGTGCTTCAGGACCCCCAAGGTGGATGGGGGCAGGTGGCTGACCGCGCAGCTTTCTTACAAAATTGCTGAGCCGGTGGCATATAGGTGACAGGGTGAGCTGGTAGACTTCAACATCGATGTGTGTGGGTTTAACTGACAGAAATCCTGTTTTCCTTTGGATTTCCAGACCATCTAACCTGTCACTTCCCAGGAAACGCTGGCGTGACTCTTGTGTGACAAACAAGGCTGTGTAATCCTGGTGGTCAGGATCCACCTGGATCCCATCACTGTGACTTGTCCCCTTGTGCTGGCCAGGTGGTAAATGCTGCAGGCCTCAGGGAACTCACAGTTCTCATGAGCCTGAGGGCAAGCTGCACCATTGAATTTGTGATGCAGAATTTGAATGAACTTACTTGTCTTTCCTTGTCCTCATGGGGCTGCTTTGAAATAGCTTATCAAGCTTGCAGATGCGGTTAGCTGGATGGCCTGGGAGGATGGGCACCAGCTCTGGGTCCAAAATGACTCCTTAACAGTCAGCAACAGGCGATCATACAGGATTGGAACAAATGCAAAGTCTTGAGATTTGCTCCAAAAACGTGCCTAACAGGACACATCCTAAACAAAGAGAAAGGGTGCCAGAGCGAGTGGGAGTCAGGGCTCCCACTGGCCAAAGCTGAGACAGTTAGAGCGTCAGAAGAAAAATGACGATAGTTGACTGAAACATGTTCAATCTACAAAAATCCATGAGCCACAATAATTCTCAAAGAGAGCAAAAAAGCTGCCTTCCTTTGTCTCCCCTGGAACCAGGACTTACGCCAACTCTTTCCTCTGAAAATCCACAGTTAGGCGGGAAGAACGAAGCCCTCATCCCACCTTTCCCATGGAATCTGTATTTGGGTCACTATTTAGCCCCAACTGATGAGAAAAAATTCTTTTCAGAATAAGACCAGCCGATAACCAAAGGTGGTAGGATGAGAAAATCCCCTGTCACAGCCCCTGATGAGATCACAGGCAAGGCTCATCCAGGGGTACTGAGGCAGAGGGCCGCACCAGATACCCTCGGGTCTCCAGAAGGGCACCCCACAAGATGTCAGCTCCCACACCCAGAGAGCAGCTCCAGCATCAACAACAGCCGGGCAGCCCGGGCCTCCCTGATGTGGCTTTTCTGCTTAGACTGCTCAGCCAGAACCACATCCGGGTTTTGGGACCTCACTTCCAGTTTATAAGACACAGGGAGCCAGTTAAACACGCAGGACAGTCAGCCGCCTGAGCGGGCGGACAGTCAGCCCCTGAGCAGATGGACGTCCCGCAGGACCACTGACCCGGCCTTTTCAGCAAGTCAATATAATGAGAAAGGGAGGCGGAGGAGGAGTCAAGTTAGCTTAAAAGCAATATAAGAAATAAAGAATCAAAAATTCTGCCCCTTGATTCGCACCAACCGTGTTTTAAAGATGTCTTGGAGACATTTGATTTTCGAATGGTTATTAGATAATATTAAAGAATGATTGTCAATTTTCTTATTGTGAAGAATGGGCTTGGGACTATATAGGAAAATGTCAATTTTTAGAACAGAAAATTAAAGTGATTAGAGTTAAATGCCACACTGTGTGTAATTTACTTTAAAATACTCAAGCTAAGCACCGTAGTTGTAGCAATACAGCAAAATGTTAACAATGAAATCTAGGCGATGGCTACATGGATATTCATTTTAATATTCACTCGACTTTCTGTATGCTTGAAAAATTCCATAATGAAAAGTGAAAAAAAAAGAGAGAGAGAAAGATACATGGCTTAACAGTAGCTCCTTAAGCAAAAGACATGGGTGGCTCTGTGTTTGACAAGATGATAAGAGCTGGTGTGCCACCAGCCAGGCAGCAGTGACCCCAGGGCACATCCCTGGAAACAGGGTGTGCAGCCATGGGACCATGACCTCTGGGAGTGACTCTGCTGTGGAGGACAGGAAGGAGCATTTGGAGAAGGTGCTTGAAACCATGCCCTGCAGCAGACATGGCAAATAGATGTCCCGCGGTGGCTGCCACTCTGAGCATCTTCCCAGACCGTCCTGCAGGTCAGCAGGAAGTGCTCTGAGCAATGGCGGAAAGGTGACCCCTTTTGCCTTTCTGAAATCCTAGCCTTTACTGACCCTCACTCACATTTCACTGGGGGAGAAGTTAGGGAGGCAAGATTAGAATCTGTACGAAGTGAGTTTGGACGCAATGTGCAAAATACTATTAGTGACATGCAGTGGCCCAAGAGGAAGTGGACAGGTTGTCCTGCACATCAAGGGCCCAGCCCGGAGGACACAGACAGTCCTTCCAGTTTCTGGAGGACAGAGAATTCCAGCGCTGTCCATCCAGGCAGAACCTCTCTGTGGTGGGAAGGGGAGATGCCAGCCTGCTCCTGGAGAGGCAGAGAGCAAGACGTTCAGAGGTGTGTGTGCATCTATCTTCCTATTGCTTTTGTGTTCTTAATTTCATTGATTCCTGCTCTTATCTTTTTTATCTCCTTCCCTCTATCTTGGGTTTATTCTGCTCTTCCTTATCTAGGTTTTTGAAGGTGTATCTTAGATTACTGATTTGAGACTTTCCTTCTCCTCTAATGCAAGTATGAAAAATTTCCCTGTAAGCACTCCTTTCACTGCCTCCAACAAACTGGTCATTTTCATTTTCATTTGGTTCAACATATTCTGAAGTTTCTCTGGAGTCTTCTGTGATTCACAGATTATTTAGAAGTGCGTTCTTTACTCTCTGTATATTTGGGGATTTTTGACTTCTCTTCCTGCTGTTTACTTCTAGTTTAATTCCTGTGTTGTCTGAGAACGTACTTTGTGTCATTTGTATTATTCTAAATGGGTGAAGATGCATTTTATGGCTCAGAATGTGCTCTGTATTTGTGAACGTTCCACGTGAGCTTGAGAAGAGTGATGTTCTGCTGTCGGATGGAGAGATCTATCAGTTTCGATCAGATTGAGCTGATTTACAGCGTTCCATGGGTCATCTGCCTCTGAACGGGTTTCCTGCTTGCTTGATCTATCAACTGACAGAGGGATGTCATCTCCACCTGCAAACGGGGATTGGACACTCCGCTTTCATCTCCATTAGTTTTTGCCTGATGTGTTTTGATGTCTTTTTAAGGTATTGTTAGATGCACCCACACTTAGCATTGCTGGTTTCTCAGCGAATCCACGCTTTCTCATTGTGTTCCTCTTCATCCCTGATAGTCTTTCGTGTTCTGAAGTCTGTATTGTCTGAAATTAATACGGCCGCTCCAGCTTTTGCTTTGCTTTCTGTCCTTTTGATTAGTCTTCTCATTAGTAGCATGTTCTTCCTTCTTTGTTTCTTTAGGAAGATTTTCTATCTGAATATTTATATTTAAGGGGGTTTCTTGCAGACAATGTAGTTGGGTTTTGTGGGGTTTTTTATCTACTCTGCAAGTCTTTGTCTTTGAATTAGTGTACTTAGACCACAAATATTTAAAGTGATTGTTGACAGAGTTGGATTGATTTCTACTATCTTTGTAACTTTTATATTCATTTCGTTTGCTCTTTTTTCCCCTTCTTTTGGTGCATTTTGTGGTTTTAAGTGAGCATTTTATATGACTGGATTTTTATATTTTCTTAGCACGTCATTTATACTTCATTTTTAAATGTTTTGCCCTAGAGATCTTACTGTACGTTTTTAACTAATCTTAGTGCACCTTCAAAATACAACTCTACTGGGGCCGGCCCAGTGGCGTGCCAGTTAAGTTCACACATTCCACTACTGTGGCCTGGGGTTCACCAGTTTGGATCCTGGGTTCGGATCTCGGGTGTGGACCTATGCACCAGTTGTCGAGCCATGCTGTGGCAGGCATCCCACATATAAAGTAGAGGAAGATGGGCACGGACGTTAGCTCAGGGCCAGTCTTCCAGAGCAAAAAGAGGAAGATTGGCAGCAGATGTTAGCTCAGAGCTAATCTTCCTCAAAAAAAAAAATATATATATATATATATTACTCTACTGCTCCTCAGGTACTGTGGGTACTGCCTATTCCCGATTTCCCTCTTGTCTCTTTTATAGTTGTCATCATTCATCACATTTAGCCACCCAATACATTGTTGTTATTGTTGGTTTAAAAAAACAACTATGTTTAGATCAACTAAGAACAAGAAAAATGAAATATTTTATTTGACCTTCAGCTATTCCTTCTCCAGCAATCTTCCTTTCTTTGTGCAGATCCGAGTTTCCGATCTATGCCATTTCTCTCCTACCTGAAGAACTTTTGACATTTCTTGTGTGGCATGTCTGGTAGCAAATGAGTTCCTTCAGTTTTGTCTTAGAAATTATTTATTTCCCATTTTTTTAAAGGATAATTTTTCTAGGCATAGAATTCTAGTGAGGGTTTTTTTTAGATGTTTTTAGACACTTTAGAGCTGTCAGTCCACACTCTTCTTGCTTGCGTAGTCCCAATAGGACTTTTTCAGGGTTCTCTAGAGAAACTGAACTGAAAGGATGGAGAGAGAGAGATTTTAGGGGATTTGGCTCATGTGGTCGTGGGGCAACTCTGAAATCTGCAGAGCAGAAACTCAAGCAGGGTTTCCGTGTTTCAGTCTTGAAGCAGAGTTCCTTCTTCTTAGGAAACTCAATCTTTGCTTTAAGGCCTTCTCCTGACTGGACAAGGCCCACCCACATTATGGGGGGTTAGTCACTTTAGAGTGTGAGTAAGTGATTTAAATATTAATCGCATCTGAAAAACACCTTTGCAGAAACATTTAGACTAGTGTTTCACCAAAAGAATGGCCACCATAGGCTAGCCAAGTTGACCTAAAATTAACTATCACAGCACCTCCCTTTGTCAACTTGGCAACCCTATACATCTTCTTAAATCCAAATAAAGACGATAACAGTTATATTTCAGCCTCATATGACACAACTATCTTGTGAATAACCAAAACCACACCAACTCTGTAATGGTTAATTTTGTGTCAACTTGACTGGACCCCAGGGGGCCCAGATATTTGGTAAAACGTTATTTTGGGGTGTTTCTGTGAGGGTGTTTCTGGATGAGATTAACATTTGAATCCACACAGTGAGTAAAGCAGATCGTCCTGCCCAATGTGGGTGGGCCTCATGGAGTCTGCTGCGGCCGTGGGTCAGGCTGTGAATGTGGCAGTGTCCAGTGCCCAGGGAAGAAGACTCAGGGTCCCCAAGGCCTGGGGAGGCAGAGAGATTGTCTCAAGGACCCCACCCCTGCCCACCACCCTCCCCACATATCTCCAAGCCTCTTAGGGTGAGAAGCAGGATGGGCAGCCACTCTCAAGAGTTCAATCACGAATGGGGAGTTTTGCCTCTTTTCATTTTACTTGCGTAGAATCATATGCTCAATATTTTGTCAGTGATAGTCATCTGCTATGGCCTGTAACAGTAGTTTGTTCTTTTCCATTGCCCCTCAGTGTTCCACTGTGTGAATATACCATAATTTGTTTATGCATTCTACATTGCTGGACATCTGGGTGTTTCCATTTTGGATATTATGAATCAAATGGCACAGACAGGCTCACACAAGTCTCTTGATGAGATAAGCACTCATTTCTGTGGGGTTTATTCCATAAGCATCAGTTTAAGCCGGGTTTTGTCAAGGGAAATTCCCTCCAAGAATGGAGCATCTGAGCTGATCCCTGGATCAAGTCAAGGAGGTGGCCTTTGACAGTCTCGCGGCAGAGCATCCAGAGGGAGCATCACCCGATCACACGCAAGGGAGTTTAGGCAGGGAAGATGGGGCAGCATGGCTGGGAGGGGGCTGGATGGCTGTGGTGGAGAGTCAGGGCACGGGCATGTCTTACAGAGTCCTGTCGGCCACAGTAAGGATTTTGGAATTCATTATATCTGCCATGGGAAGACTTCAGAGATTTTTCAGTAGAAAGAGAGATGATCTAACATTTTTTCTTGACAAATGCTTCATTTATGCTTTTCCTTTTTTTCTTGGATACATTGGGCATACAAATTGCATACTGTAAAATCTACCCTTCATTAGGTGAATTTTGGCAAGCTTATACCAACACGTAGCCACATTGCCAAGATACAGAATATTTCCATCACCCCAAGAAGTTTTCCCTGTTGTAGTCAACCCCACCCCTCCACCCCCAGCCCTAGGAACTATTGATGTGATTTCTCCCTTCATATTTTTGCCTTCTCTAGCATGTCATATAAATGGAATCACAGATTTCTGGTTTCCATCCCAGGATGTTGAGATCTGGAAAGAGCATTTCTCCCACCCTTAGAAATCAGAAGAGCCAAACTAACTTGAAATCACAGCATTTTCTATCCTTTTTTCCTAAGAGAAGAGCTATGGTCACAGAGAGATCAAGTGGCCCCAGACCTAGGGAGAGACAGTGCCTGCAGGAAGAGACGGGATGTGAACATGTGTCACCTGGGGCAGACACAGTGGAACTGTGGGACAATTACAGAGGGTGTAACATGTGCATAGTGAGAATATCAGAAACAGAGAAAAGAACAGAAAAAATATTTGAACTCATAATGGCTGAGAATTTTTCAAAATTAATGACAGACACCAAATTAGACCCAGAAGCTCAGAGAACACCAAACAGGATGTATATCAAAAAATCTACTGACTGAAATAGAAAAATAATTTTAGGGATAAAAGCAGAGGGCAAGAAGTTAGAGCCAATATAGGCAGATTCCAGAATGATCAGTTGAGGAAATTAACTTCTCCCTTCTTAGCAGGGAAAGGCCAGTGAAAGTTTCTCAGCAAAAAAGTGACCTAAGTTTTTAAGATTATGATCAGTTGTGTACTAGTAAAAGTTTAACAATCACCGCTCAGAAAAACAATAGCAAAAAGAAATACACATAGTGTACCATTATATAGTACTTCCACCGTACAGATACGATAGATGTAAAAATGGGATTTTTCCCCAGGACCAAGACTTGCGGGGATGGACCCTCAGTGAAACCAGGGTATCACCCCCTTGCCCCACTTCCGTCTGCTGGGGTGAGAGAGGGATGTGGTAGGATTGTGAGACCAAAGCTGATGGCTGTTGACTGGGACATCCCACAGGAGGTCCTCTCTTCTGAGACAGGAAATCCCAAAGCTCTCAGAGGCCAACATCCCCTTGCTCCAGATGGGAATACCAAGGCTCACCCTGGGAAGGGTCTTCCCTAAGATTACGCAGCGAGTCAGTCTAGAATCAAGACCGGAATTCACTCCTGAGCTCCACCATATTCTGATGCTCACTGGGGCCAATGCAGCAGGAATTTTCCATGACAAAGAAAAACCAGTTGCGCATGGCTGCGAGGAGCTGAAGTGATGAGCTAAATAAGCCAAGATGCCACACTTCCATCTAAGTTTTCTGGACATGTTCATTCACTCAACATTTACTGATCACCTTCTATCTCAAGCAAAGTCCCACCACTGAAGATCTTTCAGTCCTGAGGGTTTTAGAGGCCTTCAGGTTATAAAATTTCACAAGTCAGTGACATCTTCTCCGGTTTTCTCCAGCCTGCCGCCATTTTAGGAAAGACTGGGGAATTCTGTTTCAAAACACACCATAGCTGCCTTGATGATTAATCACCAACAAATATCCATGCCAATCATTACATGTGGGAAATCCCGTCCCCAAACCCCACAGGCATGGGTCCTCTGCAGTGAGTAAACCATGACAGCCAGCGTTGCTCTAGGGGCTGTGATGCACTAGTTCTTCAGAGAAGGACTTGGGTAATCTGTGTCCCTCACATCATCCCTTTCAGGAGACTTCCTAAATATTTGCAGGCATTTAGGGTGCACATACCACACACCAAATCCCACTGGGCATTTATACAGGTGTTATGGGCTGGATTGTGTCTTCTCAAAATTCATATGTTACAGTCCTAACCCTCAGGATCTCAGAATGTGACTGTATTTGGAGACAGGGTCTTTAAAGAGGTGGCTAAGTTAAAATAAAGTAACTAGGGTGGGCCATAATCCAACATTCCTGGTGTCCTTATAAGAAGAGGATATTAGGACATAGATGCACACAGAGGGAAGACCGTGTGAGGACACAGGGAGAAGAGGCCGTCTATACTCCATGGAGAGAGGCCTCGGGAGAAACCAGCCCTGCTGACACCTTGGTCTCTGACTTCCAGCCTCCAGAACTGTGAGAAGGTAAATCTCTGTTATTTAAGCTGCCCGGTCTGTGGCACTTAGTTATGGCAGCCCAAGCAGATTAATAGAGGCCACTTCACTCAATCCATCTGGTGACTCTGGGCGGGAGAGAGTGCAAACCCCACCCGACAGGACGTTGAGGCTCCAGAGGTGGCCTCTTGGGTCAGAAAGCCAGGCTGTCATGATGGGGTGACCTCTTAAATATTTTAGGCAGTTTAGCTTTCCGGCATAATTCTATTTGCTTGTGGGGAACAATTGAAGGAGTTAGAATGGTTTTCAAAGCTCAACTTGGAACACAAATAGCTGATTTCTGTAATTAGCCCATGTGCAATGACACGGAATGCCATCAAGTGGCTTTTTCATGAACCAGATTGGCACCACCTGATCCTTATAAACACAAATAGAGCAAGTTGTTAAGTAACAAGTGGTTACAGGGAACACGTGATACTCTCTCTGGGCGATTCAGTCTGCCCACGTTTAATATGGCTTCCATCCTGCTCTGGGGAAATCAGAAAGAGGCAGAGTGAGGCTATCAAATGATGTGCTGAAGCAGTTTGGGTTGCTTTCAAGGGGCCATATGAACGACTTTGTGGTCCTATCTACATGCAATTAAGGCAGTGAGTGGTAGGAACGCGTTTTTCACCGTGGGTTTACTCACCTTCAGAGGAATCCATTTTTCTTAAGTTACACTGTGAAAACCATTTGCAGCGAATATCATAACAGGGGTGAACAACCTTGTATATATAAACAGCTCATGCAAATTAAGGAAAGTAGGAAGACCCAAATATGTAAATTGTCAAGGACGTGAAGAGTCATGAAGAAGAGTCGAGAAGTGCAAATGATGGTGCACATGTGACAAAATTAGAGCGGTCCTGAGGCATGTGGAAGACTTGAGGCAGCCAAAGCACTGGACCAGTGCGAGTGGACAACGTCACAGGCAGGAGCACCCCGGAAGTCTGCCCAGAGACTGTGGGCCCAAGGTCGTGGGAATAGTGGAGGCCAGGTGTTGAGGCAACACATATACCTAGCACTGAGTCGAGGCCTGTGTGTGGAGCAGCTGCAGCTTGGGCCCCCAGGCGTCTCCCAACCCCGTCAAGACAGGCACTTGTGCGAGCCAGTCGCCCACAGCAAACCAGAGGGTTCTTCCCTGAAAAAATCACACTTTCTGGTGCAGTCCGAGATTTCCAGAGTGGCGCTGGCACCCAGAATCAGCCCCAGCCCTTCTGGAATGGGGCCCATGATGGGACCTGCCTGCTGCCCTGCCCACTGACACAGGGAGGTCAGGGAGGCGCCTCGGCACTCCAGGCCCCGGGCAGGGAACCCAGGAGGAAAGTCCATGGCAGGGAGGTGAAGAGGAGAGAAATCAACAGGAAAACTGACCCAAAGACTCGATTATTCCCCAACAGAAGAGCTCCTTTAAAAAGTCCTTGAGAGGGTGTTTTCAGCTATTCAAGGAGATACAACAAACATATAAAAATAGGATGTTATGACAAAGGATCACTCGGAGAACAAGGAAGACCTTTTAGAAATGAAATCAACTGTTTTAGTAAAACATGGAGCTGAAAGACGAAGCAGAAAATATGAGAGAAAAGGTTAAAGAGAGACAGAAGATCAGCTAGGATGGCCATATGTGACTAAAAGGGGGGGTCTGGTTGACCCACGAACTGACAGGAAGTCTTCAGTCTCAAAGGCCACCAAGAGTTCACCACCGTGATTGCAGCAGACCTGCAGCTAGCCTTAATAGGCCGTGAGAACATCAAGGATAAAGAGAAGATTCTCGGAGCTTCCCTAGAGAAAAGCAGATCACCTGCCAAGAGCCAGAGCCCAGTGGGCATCAGAACGTTCACGAGCGATTCCAGACTCCGGGTGAGTTTCCACCTGGAGCTCCGTACCCAAACCATTAGTCACGCGTGAGGGCCCACGGCAGGGTTTCCAGACACGCTGAGCTTCAAAAGGCATGTGTTTCTGCGCTGTTTCTTGGAAAGATGCTTGAAACAGTGCTGCAGCCGTGGAGGAAAAGCCAGACTGCGCTAGCTTGCTCGGGCTGCTGTGACAAGTACCACAGACCTGGGGACAAAAACAGCAGACATTTGTTCCCTCGCAGCTCTGGAGGCTGGAAGTCCGAGACCAAGGTGTCCCAGAGCAGCTTCCTTCTGAGGCCTCTCCCCTGGGCGTGCCGACGGCCGTCTTCAAGTTCACATGACGTTTTCCCTTTATGAACACCTCTGTCCCAATTTCCCTTTTATATGAGGACACAGTCCTACTGGATTACGGCCTGCCCCAATGACCACATTTTACCTTCCTCACCTCGTCAAAGACCCCATCCCCAAATACAGTCACACTCTGAGGTCCTGGGGGTTGGGACTTGAACATAGGAATTTTGGGGGGACACAATTCAGCCTGTAACATGTACTAAAATACTATACTCTAGAAATAACGGAAGGTAGAAAGCAAATTGTGACATGGCCTCATTTGGCACAAGCAATAGCATGTAAGAAAAGAGAGTCCACTCGGCCACCACACACCCTCGACGTCTGCTTTAGAGCACTTGCCCACTGCATCTGTGAGCCACGGTCCCTTCGAATGGTCTGGAGTTTGGTTTCCTCTGGGCTCAGGTGGAAAGGGCAGGTTTTCGTTTCTCTCCTATGAACACCCGCCCTCGGCCCTCTCCACCAGCCCTGGCTAGAATTTTGTGGCTCTGGCTGCCAGCGGGTCCCCTCACTCGCCCACAGCCCACCATTTCTGGTAATCACGTGGCTCTCCAGCTGGCAGGCGGTGCTGCCGAGCCCCCTGCCACAGCCCCTGGGAGCTTGTCGCAGCCGTTCTTGCCCGGAGCATGACCAGAGGGAGGCCAAGCCCCACCCAGCACGGCTTCTGCCCGACCAGAGCCGTGCGACCCAGGGACTCAGCAGGCACGAGAAATCGCACTGTGTTCTTTTCTTGTCAACTGAAATACACGCATCTCGTGCTTAAGGCTTGTTCTGTCTTACTGTCCCTCTTCCAGTCTCTATTTTTTCTGTCACGGGAGCAGAGAGGATTTTAAAGTTGAACTTGCTTACCCATGTTGATCTACAGGTACTTGCTCATTGGTTTTTAAATTTCATAATCAGTTGGAAATAATGCACAGAGCATTCGACTCAGTTACAGAAAAGACTTCCATAAGTGACAATGTGGCTGAGTTAAAATCCAGAGATGGAGGGGAAGAGGGGGCCGACGAGGTGCGCACCCAAGTTAGTGATCAAGACCAGGTGACTAATACTAACTAAACTAGGCTACGGCTGTCAAACACGAGGAGGAGAAAAAGGATGCAGCAATGGGATACATTCTGAGAGATGTAAGTCCTAATCTTTTATATCAATGTCATGACTGTCAACAGTGATTGTCTACGTGTGATGAACTGGGGGAGAGAAGGCAAGGCATATTTTTAGAGGTGGGATGTGACCACAACACAAAAAGGATACAGTCAACAGGGTCTCCGGAGAGCTGGGGCCATTCCTCTTCACAAGAAAATTTTTCTGCAATTCATTTTTTCCTACCATGTCCATTCTTTACTAAGATTAAACACACAGACACACTCACACACTCACACGTAAGTGTTAATGTTCAACATTGGTGATTGCGAAGAGATGAGTTCTCCCTGTGCCTATTTGGAGGAACAATTCAGCATATTCTTCATGGAAAGCAATGCAACGATATGTAAAAATAGCTTTAACATGATTATAAGCTTTGATCAATTATCCTACTTTGGGGGATCTATTTGAGGAAATATGAAGAGTACGGGAAAACGTTTTCATATGGGGAAGTTCTTACAAGTGTGAGTTATAGGAATAAAAAGCCAAAACAATTTGCATGTCCAGTGCAAGCACATTATGGCAGAGCCACTCTGTATCCCACACAATTGTTACATTTTAGTGTGAGTAATTTAATATGCGAAAGTTCTGCACTGTTATATTAAATTGTTAAGAGCAGGAAACATACAAAAATGGTAACTATGGTTATGTCTGAGTAGTGACATACTTTGACAACTTAAATTTTATTCCCGAGATTTTTTTCCTCTACTTTCTAATCTTATAATCAGCAATATATATGCATTTCATTTTTTAAAATGTAGACTCTGCCTTGTGGCTTATCAAACCTAGCCCAGAAATGTTCTGGAAGTGCCAAGAATTGCATTTGGTCCCTTGCGGCTAGGATGCTTCTCTTCACTCTTGTATTCTGTTATTTCCACGTGTTTCCACTGCATGTGAGTTTGGACCTGTCCCCATCACCCTGACTCCTTATCTGTACACAAGTGTTCATTGTTGTCTTTAGGTTAAGACCAGCCATTTAATGGTCATTAAATAAGAAACTTGTAACACAATCGTTAATGTCTTGAGATCAGTAACCGCATCTTACTTACCTACGCAGCTCCCACTATTCCTCACAAGTCATTTAGATACCAAGGAACCTCCATAAATTTTCATGTATTTTGACTTGATTTAAATATGTTTAGAATTTATTATCAACCAAGAAAAAGCTGATCAAGCACTGTCCGAGTTCTGCCTGGAGTGAGTTTCTGAGATGTTTATCATCTGCCAATCAAAAGCCTTGGCACCAGAAGGGAAATCACTCACTATGCTGCTTGCACGTGACCCATTTCAATCACAGGAACCGGGACCTGCCAAGACTGACTGTCGGGACAGTGAGCAAGAGGGAGCAGAAGTGGGACAAGGTGTGGTGAAGGGCTTTGGCGGTTCAGTCTGCTCTGTACCTGGTTACAGTTCTAGGATTTATTGGAGGAAATGCCACGTGGAGGGAAACAGGAAAGGAGCAGGGACACAGGCTGCCTGCTGGGACGAGAGGGATGAAGGTTGGGCGGAAGCGCCCCAGACTGTGGCCTAAGGAAGGATGCGCACAGCCCAAAGTCATCGACGACAGACTCTCAAGATGGCTTCCCTCATGCCTGGCACCCAGTCATTGTGGATGCAGAGTAACAGGGGCCCTCATTCCATTCACTCCCAGTGGGAGGGGATCCACATGGCCTCACCAAGAACTTGGGCCAGGTTCCTTGACTTCTACGGGTTTGGGCTCATCGCCCAAAAACGAAATTGTCTATGACTCGGGAGAGAACACCTGCCGTGCAGAGCTGCAGTGAAGGTGGATGGACTGCTCTGTGAAGAGTGCTCCCCGACGGTATGGCTCCTGGTCATCATGGCAGCAGCGACAGCAGCAGCTCTGGGCTGGGAGCCGTTCCCTCTGGTGCCTTGGCTGGAGGGATGATGGAGCCAGGGCACAGTGCTCTGACTGGAAGCTTCGAGGAGATGCTAAGGCCATGTCCCAGGGTGCCCTGGGGGGGAAGGACGTGAAGCTCACTCGGGTATTCCTCCCACAGCTGGGTGGGTGGGTGAGGAATTTAAAGAGGGACCACCTTAGGCTCTCCCTGCCTCGAGCAGCCATGTTTTCCTACCACAGCATGGCAAGATGATTCTAGAACACAAGATCTGTGAGGGCAGAGGATTTTGTTTGATTCACCAATACATGCCCATAGAAGGGGACGGTGCCTGGCACACCATGAGCACTCAATAAATGTTTATCGAATGAATCAATAAATCAACCATTGGAATGAAACAATTGTCAGAAGCTTCCTTTTGGTAACATGTAAATGAGTGTCAATTGCTTCTGGGCTCAGTCGTTCACTGCTTCAGCTCAGGGCCCTGGAGGTGTGGGAGGAGGGACCTCTGTGCCCTGGAGCTCAGGGTCTCATGGAGGAGCAGGCACAGAAACACCCATGGAAGCAGGCATGGAGGCCCAGGGTCGGCTCACCAGGGCTCCTCGCTGTGTTCTGTTCTGCAATGCTATTTTCCAAGATATTGATGGGAAAGTGGGGACCTTCTGGGCTTTAGATGTCGGCTCCTGGTTTGGGGCTATGAAGGATGCGAAGTGCTATCAAGATCCAGGTCGTGCTTGAGCTTTGCAGATGAAGTAACACCAGTATTAGCAGCATGAGGAATGGGATGCAAAACTGAACTAATCCCAGAGTTTGGGTTGAAATGTGGAAACATGCTGACTTGGGTCCCATCCCACGTGTAAAGAATGCGGAGTCCGCTCTTGGATGCTGGACAGGTCAGTGGGTGGGTGAAGCTGCTGCTGCAGCAAAGACACCCCCGACATTAGGCTTTGAGCAAAGGAAAGTTTATCCCTCGCTCCTGCAACAGGTGATCCAGGGCCACCCTGTCGACCTTCCACAAGGTCAACAGTGGCTCCCCAGGACCGCCTGCATTCCCACTACAGCCTAGGGTCAGCAAACTGCAGCCCCTGGCCCACCTTTGCCCGCCACCTGTGTTTATACAGCCTGTAAACAAAGAGAGTTTTTACTTTTTTAAATAGTTTAAGAAAATCCAGAGAGAATACTGTTTTATGGCAGGTGAAAATAAGATGCAATTTAAATTTCGGTGAACATGAACCAAGTTTCATTGGCACTCAGAGACACTCACGCTTTCCTGCACAGTAGAGTGGTTGCGACAGAGACCATATGGCCCACAAAACCTAAAATACTCTCTGACCCTTTACAGCGAAGTTTGCTGACCCCTGCTCATGGGAAGGGGAGAGAGAGGAGGGGGCACAGTCAGTTCTTTCAGCAGCAAGACCTGAGAGTGGCACACGTCACTGCCTCCCTCATCTCACTGGCAGGAACTCAGTCCTAAGAACTGGTTGCAAGGGCAGCCAGGAAATGCTGTCTCCGTCTGGATGGCCGTCTACTTCACAGGCTGATCGGGGGACTCTGTCACTACAAGGAAGCAGGAACTGATGGGCCACACGTGATTAACCGTCTCTGCCTCACCCCTCTCTTGGGCTCTCCCTGGAGTCATGCATACAGCGCTCAATAAATGCACGTGTAATTGGACTGAGGAAAGATCTATGCAGGCCAGGTGTTGGGGTGCCAAAGTGAAGGGGGAGGACATTCGGAGGCCAGGTTCATACTGGGACCAAGCCAGGGGGTGACTAAGCTGGGGAGCAGGTCATGGAAACCGAAAGGAGTTTCTTCAATGTGATGAAGCCATGCAGGTCTGTGTGGGAGGGAAGAGGAGGCCTGGAAGGGAGAGTCCTGGGGCAGGCTGGGCATAATTCTAGATTCGGGAAGGGATTAGCCACATCTGGCCTACATATTGGCTGCAAGGAGGTGAAGAGCATGTCCCGGGGCTTAAGGTCCTGGCCAGGAATGGACTACCTCTCCTGGAATCCAAATGGGAGGAAGAAGATCCGACCAGGCTGGGGACAGTAGGCTCGGCAGCTTCAGGGCACGGCCTGGGAATTCTGCTCTGGCACCCAGGGCCCTGGGTTCACTCCCAGCCAGGGGCTCAGGCAGCAATGGTCCTGGGTGAGCTGTGTCTCCTCTGGGAGCCCACCATCATCTCCTCTGTGAAATGCGGCTTCCCGTGATTCCGTGAGCTTCCACGCAAGGTGAGGATGGCTGGTAGCCTGAAGAGCAGCTCATTTGTAACAGGAGGGAAAACCTCTCTCTCTCTCACCAGCACCCCCACCCCCAGCCTTCTCTGAGTTTGGACATTTGCCCTGGGAAGTGCCTGAGGTCGGGGGTGAGCGCCTGCCCCCCAACGCCACCCTGCGAGCTCAAGTTTTCCCGGGAGGAAGGTCTGCGCTGTTCCACCTGAGGCTGGGGAAGGGGATGCTTTCCTCTTGGAGTGGAGGGAAGGCAACAGCAGGAGGAAGAAAAGGGAGGAAGGAGCTGGAGGCCTGGCCTGGAGGGCGAGGCCCGCAGGAGGCCAGACCTCTGGGCACCACAGAGTGTGGAGGAGGGCCTTTCCCCGCCCCAGCCAGCTCCCCCTGAAAGCTTGTTTTGTTTCCAGAGTCACAGCTTGTTTGAGTCAGTTTGTTGGTTTGGGAACTCAGAGACTTGGTGAGTTTTATGTCCAGGTCAATACGATGGGCACAGGGATGCCCAGGACAGGGGCCCGGGAGGAGGAGGCGGGGAAGGCCCAGCCCTGGCTTCCTCTGGAGCTGTCCTTTCCGTATGAGCAAAATTCCAGATAAAAATAATGCAGTGATAGGTTTGGAACCTGACATCGCTGGGCGCACAGGGAGCACTGTGGCCCTGCCCACACTCCCTGATGGCTTGGATGTGCAACAATAGGGCTCCTGTCACCAGCCCTCCTGGAAAGAGGTGACCTGGAGCCAGGGCTGGTCCTGCTCATCTTACTGAGTGCAACAGAGAGGTGGCCTGGGCCCTCAGAGGGCTATGCTGGCTCCGTTAGAGGGCTGTGCAGATCCGGGCCCCCTCAGAGGGATATGCAGACCTCCTCAGAGGGCTGTGCTGACCTGGACCCCCTCGGAGGGCCATACTGACCTGGGCTCCCTCCTGAAGCCTCTTCAGGCTCCCTGTCTGCTCATGCTCAACAAACATTGAAGAACACGCCTTCATTTCCAAAATTTCACTCAGGTATATTTCCTTTTTGATCACAGGCAAAATTAATAATCTCATCCACATCTCTTGAGCAGAACCTGAAAATACCAGGTTCCATTTGTTTGTTTCCATCTCCCCTCACCCATTCTCCAAGCCACTACCGTCAGCAATAGGACCTCCCCTCATGTCGCCTCAAATGAGCAATGTCCTGGTGCGGGTCAGAGCCAGCTGCCCCGTATATGACGCCATCATGAGGTCCATGAGTTCACGTATGTGAAGGGGTCCCCATTAGCATCCTCACCTTCACCCTAGTCAGTCAGTTAGGAGCCTGGCACAGAGGCCTCAGGAGTAAATGAGGGATCCTCAAAATTAAGAAATAATCATTGTCCAGTCTAGACTAGGCTCCATACTGGGCAGCCACAAGACCTTGGGTTAATTCTCATCTTTAGGGGAGCACTGGGGCCTCTCTGCAAAACGAGTGACTAGTGAATGTCTGGCTATCGCACAGGAGGCTATGAAAGTTGAGTGTCTGTTAACGCTGTGATTCAAGCACTAAGGTTGGATCTGTGTACCATTGAATTACTTCAAAACTCCTAGAGTAATGAAGACGATGTTTAGTGAGTCTGGATTTTCAAAATCTGATTTTAGTATTGTTATCTTTCTTTTCTGTTTCCTGCAAGGATACAAGATAGAATATTTATTGCCAATAAAATTTATAGTAAAACCCTAGCTGTGTGCACAATATTGATTTTGTCTGATTCGGTGGCATATCGCGATGTTTACCATCACTTATATTTTATCAACTAAACAACTGAGGCAATTTTCTTCTCATTTCTGTGATGAGATTGTTATTATTCAGAATTACAACACAGAAACTGGGATGTTTATTTTGAATGAGATGCAATTTCTCCTTCCAGAATTTATTTAGAATGTTTCGTAATGCATTTTAAGTTCTAAATTGAAAAGTAATTTCTATGCCAGCAACTACCCTGCAGAGACACCCAAATTGGCTATTGGCATAAAAAGAAAAAATAGATATAACCACCAGTTAGAGAAATGTGAATGATAAAATTGTCATTCTTTTTCAGAACGCAGCACATGTAAATTTTTTAAGAATAAAAGTAGCCATACTTATGTGACGAATTTTGAAATATATGGAAAAAGGATAAAGGAAAATAAGTTACTCTACTCCTACCAGCCAGAGAGAACCATTCTTAACATATTGGTGTATTTCCTTCCAGTCTTTCTTGTATGAAATAAACCTATATTATTACTATCTGTGCGATATTGCCACATATGAATATATCATACTTTAGTAACTTCTCCCCAGAGTTGAAAATTTAGGTTGTTTCAAATATTTTGCTATTAAAAGGTGGCACACCTTTTTGTGGGTAGGCAAAGGTATCACACTGTGATTTTAATTTGCATTTCCCAGAGATCTAGTGAAATGGGCACATGTCATGGGGATATTGGCCATTTTGAGGTCCTTGTCTATAAAGTGTCTGCTCAAATCTTTTGCTATGTTTTCTATTGTGCTGTTGTCTTCTTATTGAATAGTGGGAGTTCTTTGTACATTGTGGATACAAGTCCTTTGTCAGGTCCGGTCATGTCTCATTATTCATGGTGTTACATTCTACAAAGTCTCCTTGAACACTGAATTAGTGAATGCTGAACTATGGCTCCTGGGGAAATGTAGGGTTAGGTTCCTGCGAGCCTCTGGTCAAAACACGTTTATCAGCCAAAATGCTATTTGCATTATCTAGGTTCATTTGCCCACATCCTTGTAAAGCAGGCCAGTCTCATCACCTTTTAAAACCTTTCCCTCTAGAACACATAGCGGGTATTTTAAACAATCTTCCACAGGCTCCTGAGCTGCAGAACCTGCGTGGTGCAAGTTTAACCTGTTTCATGCCATCCCCTTTTGAAACCCACAAGCCAGCCGCTCTAGTGAGAAGGGTTTCATGTGTCCCTGACCCTGGGTAACATGACTGTACATGTCTTTGGCTTCTGTTCTCACAACCATGAGGTCACCACACTTTTTTAATCACTCTCATGAACCCACAAACTTAGCTGCTTTTCTGCCTCTCCCACAGCTTCATCACACACTGCAGATGGCACGTTAGCGCTTTCCGATGGCCTCGCGTACAGGTCTGTGAATTTCCTCTCCCTTTTTCTGGATGTGACGCACTGTCTGTTGGTTCATTGATACTGAACTCAGCCACGGCACTGAGACTCAGGCCTGAACCGGCTCACTCAACAACACTCGTGTTTTCTGCCGAGGCACCTCTGGGCCTTCTTGCTCAGGAACACCAGAGGGCACTATGCTTGGGGGCCATTTTAAAAAGTGAAATCATCAACAAAAACCACGAAAATGCGAAAAACATGATACTAACTAGACCACACAAAGGACACTTGTTTACAGTATGAGCTGAAGTAAGAGGGTAGAGGGTCGCCCTGGGCAACCTCAGCTGGGAGCTTGTCCGTTGGGTGGCTCACACTTGTCCTGCTCTTCACACGTCCACAAAGGACCAGGAGAGGGCCGTGAGTGTTGATTTGGGGTTACCACTAAATTTTAGTAAGTAGGCAAATTCACAAACTGGAATCTGCAAATCACGAGGGTCTAGTCTTTTGTATTGTATCTTCTCCACTCTAGGGGTTACATTTTTTACTATCTTAATGGTGGCTTTTACTAAGCATAAGTTCTGAATTTTAATATAGTTAAATTTATTAAGTTTGTTAATGGTCAGATTTTTCATTGCCTACTCCAAGGTCATGAAATTGTTCTTTATTTTCCTTTAAATTTTTATTGTTTACCCTTCACATTTAAATCTGCTCTGCATCTGGAATCAATTTTTGCATATGACATGAAGTGGATATCATGTTGATCCAGCGTAATTTGTTGAAAATAAGATCCTTTTCTCTTTATGACCCACTTTCATCATAGATCAAGTGATCCTATATGTACACACTGGTCTCTGTTTAGACTACTTATTTTTATTCTATTTATCCTTGTGTCAATACCAACTGCCTTAATTAATACAATTTTTAATAGTTTTTGATTTGTTAGCTTAAGTCCTCCAACTTTGTTCAGCTTCTTCTAGAGTGTCTTGGTTATTTTTGACCCCTTGAATTTCTATATCAAGTTTAGAATCAGCAGTTTTCCGTAAAAAATAACTGCTGATGTTTTAACTGGGATTACATTGAATTGATAGACTCCTTGGGAGGGTACTGGCATTTAAAAAATATCATTGACCTCCAGGGGCTGGCCCAGTGGTGTAGCAGTTAAGTACACACGTTCTGCTTCAGAGGCCCAGGGTTCACTGGTTTGGATCCCGGGTGTGGACCTACACACTGCTTGTCATGCCATGCTGTGGCAGGCGTCCCATGTATAAAGTAGAGGAAGATAGGCATGGTTGTTAGCTCAGGGCCAGTCTTCCTCAGGAAAAAGAGGAGGATTGGTGGCAGATGTTAGCTCAGGGCTAATCTATACCCATTGAACAGCAGCTCCCCTTTTTCCCCCTCCCCGACCTCTGGCAACCACCGTTCTACTCTCTGCTTCTATGAGTTTGACTATTTTAGATTCTGCATGTAAGTGAGATCATGCAGTATTTCTCTTTCTATGTCTGACATTTCACTTAGCATAATGTCCTCAAGGTTCGTTCATGCTGTAGCATGTGACAGAATTTCCTTTTTTCTTAAGGCTGATACATATATTATACATGTCATATTTTTTAATCCATTCCTCCATCAATGGACATTTATGTTGCTACCACTTCTTGGCTATTGTGAATAAAATCACAAAGGATATGAGCGTGCAAATATCTCTTGCAGATCCTGCTTTCAATTCTTTTAATATATACCCCAAAGTGAAATTACTGTATCATATGGTAATTCTATCTTTAACTTTTTGAGGAATCTTCATACTGTTTTCCACAGCAGCTGCACCACTTCACATTCCTGCCAATAGTGCACCAAGGTTCTAATTTATCCACATCCTCACCAATACTTATTATTTTCTGTTTGTTGTCTCATAATGTCCCTCCTAACAGATGTGAGGTGATATTTCGTTGTGGTTTTGATTTGCATTTCCCTGATGGTTAGTGACAGTAAGCATCTTTTCATGTCCTTATTGGCCATTTGTATATCTTCCTTAGAAAAACATGTATTTAAGTCCTTTGCCCATTTTTTTTTTAAGATTTCATTATTTTTTTCCTTTTTCTCCCCAAAGCCCCCCAGTACATAGCTGTATACTCTTTGTTGTGGGTCCTTCTAGTTGTGCCATGTGGGACACTGCCTCAGCATGGTTTGATGAGCAGTGCCATGTCCGCGCCCAGGATTCGAACCAACGAAACACTGGGCCACCTGCAGCGGAGCGCGCAAACTTAACCACTCGGCCACGGGGCCAGCTCCCGTTTGCCCATTTTTTAATCAGGTCATTTAGGTTTTTGCTGTTGAGTTATAGGAGTTCCTTATGCATTTAGATATTAACCTCTCATCAGATTTGTGGTTTGCACGTACTTTCTCCCATTCCATAGGCTGCCTTTTCACTCTGTTAATTGTTTCCTTTGCTGTGCTGAAGCTTTTTGGTTTGATGTAGTCCCATTTGCCTATTTGTGCTTTTGTTGCCTGTGCTTTGGTATCATATCCAAGAAATTCTTGCCAAATCCAATGTCATGAAGATTCTCCCCTATGTTTTCTTCTAGGAGTTTTATAATTTCAGGTCTCACATTTAGGTATTCTCCATTTCTAGTCAATTTTTGTATATGCTGTTAGCTACGTGTCCAACTTCATTCTTCTGCATGTAGATTTTCAGTTTTCCCAGCACCATTTATGGGAGAGAGTGTCGTTTCCCTATTGCATAGCCTCAGCAGCCTTGTCAACGATCACTTGACCGTATATGTGAGGGTGTATTTCTGGGCTCTCTGTTCTGTTCCACTGGTCTATGCGTGTCTCTTTATGCCGGTATCACATTGTTTCCATTGCTGTAGCAATCAGAAAGTGTGAGGCCTCCAGCTTTATTCTTCTTTCTCAAGATTATTTTGGCTATTCAAGGTCCATTGAGATTCAATATAAACTTCAAGATGTTTTATATTTCGCAAAAAATGCCATTGGAATTTTGATAAGAACCTAATTGAATCTTTAGATCTCTTTGGGTAGTCGGAATGTTTTAACAGTTAAGCCTTCCACTCTAAGAACACAGGATGTCTTTCCATTTGTTTGTGTCGTCTTTAACTTGTTTTAGCAATGTCTTGCAGTTTTCAGTGTGCAAGTTCCTCACCTCCTTGGGTAAGTTTATTTGCAAGAATTTTCTTGTTTTTGATGCTATTACAAATGGGATGGTTTTTTAAACTTTATTTTCAGTTTGTATATTATTCGCATATAGTAATGCAACTGATTTTTTTGCATGTTAATTTTGTATCCTGCAACTTCGCTGAGTTTGTTGATTGGTTCTAGTAGGGTGTTTTTGTGTGGAATCTTTAGGATTTTCTAACATTTAAGATCATGCCATCCATGAACAGAGATAATTTTACTTTTTTCTTTCCAATTTAGATATCTTCGATTTCTTTTGCTTGCCCACTGCTCTGGCTAAGACTTCCAGTGCTACGTTGAATAGACTTGGTGAGAGTAGGCACTCTTGTTCCTGATCTTAGAGGAAAGCTTTCAGTTTTTTACCATTCAGTGTGATGTTTCCTGTGGGATTTTCATATGTGGCCTTAATTGTGTTGAAGTAATTTCCTTCTATTCCTAGTTTGTGAAGTGTTTTTATCATGAAAGAATGTTGAATCTTGTCGAACGCTTTGTCTGCATCAATTGAGATGATCATGTGACGTTTATCCTTCATTCCGTGAATGTGGTGTATTATATTGATTGATTTTCATTTGAACCATCTTTCCATTCCAGGAATAAATCCCACCTGGTCATGGAATATAATCATTTTAATGTATTTTTGAATTGAGTTTGCTATCATTTTGTTGAGGATTTTTGCATCTATATTCATCCAGGATATTTGTCTGTAATTTTCTTTCTCTGTAGATCCCTGTCTAGCTTTGGTATCAGGGTAATGCTGGCCTTATAAAATGAGTTTAGGAATATTCTCTACTCTTCAACTTTTTGGAAGAATTTGAGAAAGATTGAGATTAATTTTTCTTTAAATGTTTGGTAGAATTTACCAGTGAAAGCTTCAATTCCTGGGCTTTTCTTTGTTCGGAGATTTTTTTGATTACTAATTCAATCTCCTTGCTAGTTATAAATCTATTCATATTTTCTATTTCTTCTTGATTCATTCTTGATAGGTTGTATGTTTCTAGAAAGTTATTAACCCATTTCTTCTAAGTTATCCAATTTGTAGGGAGAGAATTGTTCATAGTTTTCTCTTATGATCCTTTGTGTTTCTGTGGTATCAGTTGTAACGTTTCCTCTTTCACTTCTGATTTTATTTGAGTCCTCTCTCCTTTTTCCCTCGTCTAGCTAAAGTTTTGTCAATTTTGTTTATCTTTTAAAAAAACTGACTCTTAGTTTTGTTGATTTTCTTCTATTGTCTTTCCAGTCACTATCATATTTATTTGCGCTATGATCTTTGTTATTTCCTTCCTTCTGCTAACTTTTGGCTTAGTTTGCTCTTCTTTTTCTGGTTCCTTGAGGTATAAAATTAGGTTGTTTATTTAAGTTCTCTCCTTTTCCTTTACATAGACATTTATCACTATAAACTTCCCTCTTAGAACTGCTTTTTCTGCATCCTCTACAAAACTGCTTTTGTATATTGTGTCTCTATTTTCATTTTTCTCAAAATATTATTTGATTTCCCTTTTGATTTTTTCTTTGATCCATTGACTGTTTTGGAGTGAGCTGTGAATTTTCCAGCTTTCCTTCTGTTAGTGATATCTGGTTTCATACCATTGTGGTCAGAATAGATACTTGATATGACTTCAATCTTTCTAAATTTGTTAAGTCTTGTTTTGTGACCTAACACATGATCTACGCTGGGGAATGTTCCACATGGACTTGACAAAAATGTGTACACTGCTGCCGTTGGATGGAATGTTCTATATAGATCTGTTAGGTCCAGTTGGTCTAAAGTATAGTTTAAGCCCAATAGTTCCTTATTGATTTTCTGTCTGAATGATGAAGAAATTGTTGAAAGTGGGGTATTGAAGTCCCCCACTACTATATGTTGCTGTCCATTTCGGCCTTCAGATCTGCTAATATTTGCTTTACACATTTATGTTCTCTGACGTTAGGTGTATATATATTTACAACTGTTATATTTTCTTAATGGATTTATCCCTTTATCATTATATAATGAACTTTTTAGTCTCTTATTACAGTTTTTAATCTAAAGTCTATTTTGTCTGCTATAAGTATAGCTACTCCTACTCTCTTTTGGTTTCCACTTGCATGGAAAACCTTTCTCCATTTTTTCTCTTTAGCCTATGTGTGCCCTTAAAGCTGAAGTGAATCTCTTGTAGGCAGCATATAGTTGGATCTTGTTTTTCAATCCATTCAATCACTCTATGTCTTTTGATTGGAGAATTTAATCCATTTGCATTTAAAGTAATTATTGGTACATAAAGACTTACTAATGCCATCTTGTTAATTATTTTCCATCTGTTTTATAATTCTTTTGTTTCTTTCTTCCTCTTTTGTTGTCTTCCTTTGTGATTTGATGATTTTCCATGGTCATATGCTTAGATTCCTTTCTCTTTATCTTTTGTGTATCCACTATAAGTTTTTGCTTTGTGGTTACCCTGAGGCTTACATAAAACATCTCATGGTTATAATGGTCTATTTTAAGCTGATAATTCTCATTTTATACAAAACTCTCCCCTTACTTCCTCTCCCCAACATTTTATGTTTTTGATGTCACAGTTTGCAGCTTTTTATATTGTGTGTCCATTAACAAATTATTATATCTACAGTTATTTTTAGTGCTTTTGTTTTTTAACTTTTATACTAGATTTATGCCATTTACATGTGACCACTACAGTGTATTGGCGTATTCTGAATTTGGCAACATACTTACCTTAAACAGTGAGTTTTATACTTTCATATGTTTTCATGTTACTAACTAGCATCCTTTCATATCATCTTGAAGAACTCCTTTCAGCATTTCTTGTAAGGCAGGTCTAGTCGTGATGAACTCCCTAAGCTTTTGTTTGTCTGCAAACGTCTTTATCTCTCCTTCCTGCCTAAAGGACGGCTTTGCTGGGTAAAATATTTTGGGTTGGTAGTTGTTTTCTTTCAGCACTTTGAATGAATATAACATCCCATTCTCTCCTGCACTGCAAGGTTTCTTCTGAGAAATCTACTGATAGTCTTATGGGGGTTCCCTTGTATGAGATGAGATTTTTCCTCCTGCTGCTTTCAAAATTCGCTCTTTGTCTTTCATTTCTGATAGTTTTATTATAATGTGTTTCAATTAAGTCCTCTTTGTGTTAAATCTATATGGGGACTATGAACTTCATTAACATGGATGTCCACATCTCTCCTCAGATTTGGGGAGTTCTCAGCTATTATGTCTTTAAATAAGCTTTCTGTCCCCTTCTCTCTCTTCTCCTTCTTCTGGGACTCCCATTATGCAAATATTGTTTCACTTAATGGTGCCCCATAATTCACACTGGCTTTCTTCACTCTTTTTCATTCTTTTTTCTTTTTTCTCTTCTGACTGGATACAGTCATGCATCACATAACAATGGGGATACATTCAGAGAAATGCATTCTTAGGCAATTTTGTTATTGTGTGAATATCATAGCGTGTACTACACAAACTTAGATAGTATAGCCTACAACAGACCTAGGCTATATGGTATAGCCTATTGCTCCTAGGCTACAAACCTATATGGCATGTTACTGTACTCAATATTGTAGGCAATTGTAACACAATGGTAAGTATTTGTGTATCTAAACATATCTAAACATAGAAAAGGTACAGTAAAAATATGGTATAAAAGATAAAAAATGGTAAACCTGCATAGGGCACTTAGCATGAATATAGCTTGCAGGACTGGAAGATTCTCTGGGTGAGTCAGTGAGTGAGTGGTGAGTGAATGTGAAAGCCTAGGACGTTATTGTACACTGCTATAGACTTTATGTAAACACTGTACACTTAGGCTACACTAAATTAATAAAAAAATCTTTTTCTTTCTTCAATAATAATCTTAACCTATTGTAACTTTTTTACTTTATAAACTTAATTTTTAAATTTTTTTACTCTTTTGTAATAACATAGCTTAAAACACAAACACATTGTAGAGCTGTACAAAAACGTTTTCTTTCTTTGTATCCCTATTCTATAAACTTTTTTCTATTTTTAAATTTTTTTAGCTTTTTTACTTGTTAAACTTTTTTGTTAAAAACTAGTACACAAACACACACATTAACCTAGGCCTACATAGGGTCAGGATCATCAGTTTCACTGCCTTCCACATCTACATCTTGTCCCACTGGAAGATCTTCAGGGGCAATAACACACATGGAGCTGTCATCTTCTATGATAACCATGCTTCTTCTGGAATACCTCCTGAAGGACCTACCTGAGGCTCTTCTTGAGGAAGCATGACTCTCTTCAGAAATATGTCCATGGTGGTTTGCTTGGTGTGTTTCTTTCTTTCATCATAGATTTGTTTGTGAGCACGTAATGCACCAGGAACATTCCTCTTTATTAATGAAAACTTTTTGGTGTTGGGGATCCATATTTTAAAACTTTTTAATGAAGTCGTTGACATCTGAAAAAGGGTCTACTAAGCCCTTCAATGTAAATTTTCTTGCAGGTTCTTCTTTTTCTTCTCCTGCAGTTTCTTTTGCTCTTGTCTCTTCTTCAGCTGTGAGTTCTTGTTCCAGGTTCAATAATTCCTCATTAGTCAATTCCTCAGGAGCCACCTCTAGAAGCTCCTCAATATTATCCTCATCCACACCCACGTTAAAGTTGTTTGCCATCTCAACCACAACCTTGTTGATTTTCGCAACCACTTCATCCTTGGCAAATCCTTTGATGTCATGAACACACCTCTTGAATGTCTTCTTCCAGATATCATTCATACACTCCTTGGTGACATCACCCTAAGCCCAAGCAAGATTCTTGATGCAGTCACAGATGTCTTAATCCTTCCAGAATTGCATCAGTATCTTCTCAGTGTCTTCCTCAGTTGCAGCAATAGCCTGGGCAAAAATAGCCTTCCTCAAGTGGTAGGCCTTAAAAGCTGCTATAACTCCTTGATCCATTGGTCTGTCAGCTGAGGTCAGTATCAATGAATATTGCAGGGATCCTCAGTGGCCAAGGCTGTGGGTGTATGGAGTGGCAGCAAGGGCTGTTAGAGTCATTGGTAGCAAAGGCTGCTGGGGACTACCTGATCTCTTCCTCCCTCAGGGGATGTTGTAGCCATCGGTATCCTTCTTGGCATGGGATCCAGCTTGAGGGCACCCTAGTGGTGGTGGTGACACTGGTATCTGATGTCCAGGACCCCATGACGCAGGCACAGAGCCAGGGACTGGAGTGCAGTCACTCATGGAGCAACAGCGGTTCTGGGGTCCAGGACACTCACAAGGTTGGGGGGTAGTGGTCACAATCCCAGGTGATACAACAGTCACTGCTTTGGGGTAGGGGAACACAACAGCATCTCTCTTCCCAGGGAATCCACAGCAGCAATGGTTGTTGATTACCTCAGCAGCAAAGGCTGCCAGGGTCCTCTGCAGAGCAGATGGCTGGGGACCATGATGGCACCTGCTATGTGGCTGCCAGTGGTCGCACCCACCCTTATTCTTTGCTCCTAGCCATCTCCAGACTCCTCAGCCTCAGTCTCCCCAGTGATCCTTTCTGTGCAGTTATTCTCCATTTTTTGTTCCACTTTTCTGTTGCTATAGATTCTTAATTGGAGCCCTGAGCCCTCCTGAGGCTGTTTTTACTTATGGATACCGTCTAATTGTTTTTTGTAGGGGAAGAAGGTTGGTATTTCCTACTCCACTATCATGCCGACATTACTCCTCTGGAGTTGATTCTTGAAACATTTTTGGATAGCTGCCTTCAATAATTTTCAGTTTATTTTAAAAACTGATTCATCCCAGTGTTGCCATCAGTTGATTATCTTTTCTCACTCAAGTTGTGATTTTCCTGGTTCTTGTTCTGGTGAGCGATATTTTTTTTACTATAACCTGGGCATTCTGGATATTATGTTATGAGACTCTTGGTTCTATATAAATCCATTTTTGTAGGCAGTCATCCTGTTTAGGTTTAGTATGTAGGTTCTGACCTACTTGTGTGGGCTTCACTTTTCTGAGTGCTTGCCTTCCTATTCTGGACTCTTTCTCCCTCCTGGTTCTGTTTGAGCTTCTGTTGGCTCCCTCCTAATGCTGCCCACTGGGGTGGGAGGGTGCCTCCTTGTACCACCCATGTCCGTAGTGTGGGTTGGATGCTGGACCTGTAGGATGGGCTGTTTCTGTTGGTCTGTTCTCTGGTCACCCAGCACCAGTGAGCTGATGACTCTATCTCTGCCAGTGGCACCGGGTGAGGGAAGCATCTACCTGGTCCCCCTTCTTTCCTAGGGAGAAGGTTCAAGGGCTGCTACTGCTGTAGGAAGACCCAGCCACAGCTGTCAGCTGGTGAGAGGAGGGGATGGGCTGCACCTTCCACCCCGAAGTTCTGCTGGAGCTGCTGCTGTGGGAAGATCTGGCCACCACAGTCACCAGGTATGAGTCTTCCCCTTACAGCCCCGCTGGGCTCCTCCTTTCCTGGTTTGTTTTTGTTTTCCTTTCAGCCTGAGAGAACAGGCTTTTCTCACTCCCCCTCCCTTTCTTCCCCCCACACCTGTTGACAGGTCTGGTTGCAGGTCTCTCCAGCACTCAGTCCGCAATATCTGTGAGATAAAAGTACAAACCAAGGAACTCACTGAAGGGTCATTCTTCAAGTCCTGGTGTCCCTAGCCAGTCCATCAAGCCCAGTATTCCAATTTTCTGAGCCCTTTTATGATTGTTGAATCGTTTCCTGGATACTCAGTTGTATTTAGAGAGGAGGAACAGGGGAAAATGAGTACGTGCCATCTTGTCCCAGAATCAGACCCGAGTTTTATTTTAAATCATACATAAACGTTGATTCAAAATTTCTATCAAAAGCTTTTCACCATTTAATAAGACAATCTTATAATATATTTCTTTAATATATTAACTTGGTGAATTATAAGGATTGCTGTCAAGTGTCAAACCACCATGAGTTATGAAATAAACTCAATATTCTGTTTATACTCTGTTTGCCACCTCTCTCAGACTCATTCTCTGCACTTCCTCACCCCTTTCTGGGTCCCAGAAGGTGAACCTATCTGTTCTGCATTGCCCAGGCTCCTTGCCCTCTGAGATAGGGTCAATTATGTTGGGATAATGGAAGGAGTGGCCAGAACCTTGAAAAGTGTGAATGGAGAGGGAGGGCAGAGTATCTCCTTCTTCTGCCCGCTTGCTGTGTGGAGACAGACACTGAAAAATAAATGTATTAAGTGAGAAAAGTGTACTGTATCAAGAAAGCAGTAAGGGCTTTGCAAAAAGTTAAAGCTCACAGAGTACAGGAATGGAGGGGGCAGATGGTGATTTCACAGAGAACTTCAGGCCAGGCCTTACTAAGAAGGTGACGTTTGAGAAAGGACTAGTGAGGGCTGGCCCAGTGGTGCAGCGGTTAAGTTGGCACATTCCACTTCTCAGCGGCCTGGGGTTCGCCACTTCGGATCCCGGGTGTGGACATGGCACCTCTTGGCAAAAGCCATGCTGTGGTAGGTGTTCCACATATAAAGTAGAGGAAGATGGGCATGGATGTTAGCTCAGAGCCAGTCTTCCTCAGCAAAAAGGGGAGGATTGGCAGTCGTTAGCTCAGGGCTAATCTTCCTCGAAAAGAAAAAGAAAGAAAGGACTAGTGAGAGGTAAGGAAGCAACCATTTTAAGGACTTTGGATTTTGCTATGAGTGAAACGGGGTGGCATGGAAGGGCTTCAAGCAGAAGAATAACATAATCTGGCATATTTTACAAAGACCTTACAGTAATAAAAATCCCCTGACAAATAGAAATGCATGAATACTTCCTTAATGTGATGGAATATATACTTCAGTCCTAAAGCTATCATCTTACTTGCAGAAATATTAGAGACGTTCCCACTGAGGTCAGTGTCAATGCGAGGGTAACCGATTTCCCTATACCTTTTGACATTGTTCTAGAGGTATTAGCCAATGCAATTGGACAAGAAAAAACAATTAGAGGCACAAGAATTAGAAATAAAGAAATAAAACTATACCTACAAATGCTATATTAGTTTAACTGGAAAACCCTATATAATCAATGATAATAAAATAATTCAGCAAAGTAGCAGGATATAAAATGAAACTGAAAAAAAATAACCTAAACCTCATACCTCACACAAATTCATTTAAACAGGTTAACCCAAAACAGATCACAGACTTAAAATGCAAAATGTAAAACTATAAAACTTTTACAAGAAAACATAGGAGAAACCTAGTGACCTGTGGTAAGGTGAAAGTGAAGAGTTTTTATACATAACATCAAAAGCATTGGGGCCAGCCCGGTGGCACAGCAGTTAAGTTTGCACTTTCCACTGTGGTGGCCCATGGTTCGCCCACTCGGATCCTGGGTGCGGATGTGGCACAACTTGGCCCACCATGCTGTGGCAGGCGTCCCACGTATAAAGTAGAGGAAGATAGGCATGGATGTTAGCTCAGGGCCAGTCTTCCTCAGCAAAAATGAGGAGGACTGTCAGTAGTTAGCTCAGGGCTAATCTTCCTCTAGTGAAAAAAAAAAAGCATGATCCATCAAAGAAAAAAGAAATCAACAATCTGGACTTTGTCAAAATTAAAAACTTTTGCTCTGCAAAATACCCTGTTAGGAGGATAAAAAGACAAACTACAGATTTGGAGAAAATACTTGAAAACCAAATATCTGAAAAAGGACTCATGTCAAGAATACATACATTTCAAAATATAACAGTAAAACCCAGCCATCCCACTACTGGGTGTCTATCCAA
This sequence comes from Equus quagga, assembly GCF_021613505.1. Taxonomy (NCBI): domain Eukaryota; kingdom Metazoa; phylum Chordata; class Mammalia; order Perissodactyla; family Equidae; genus Equus; species Equus quagga. The sequence continues at coordinate 41,680,712 of NC_060274.1, read as the reverse complement.
AGAACTTGAAATCAGCAATTCCAAAAGTCCCATGCACCCCTATGTTCATTGCAGCATTATTTACAATAGCCAAGACATGGAAGCAACCTAAATGCCCATCAACTGATGATTGGATAAAGAAGATACGGTATATATATATACAATGGAACACTACTCAGCCATAAAAAAAGACAAAATTCTCCCATTCACAACAACATGGATGGACCTTGAAGGTATTATGTTAAGTGAAATAAGCCGGATAGAGAAAGACAAACTCTGTATGACTCCACTCATAGGTGGAAGTTAAACATAGAGACAAAGAGAATTGATTAGTGGTTACCAGGGGAAAGGGGGGCTGGGGGGAGGGCACAAAGGGTGAAGTGGTGCACCTACAACATGACTAACAATAATGTACAACTGAAATTTCACAAGTTTGTAAACTATCATAATCTTAATAAAAAGTTAAAAAAAAATCTAACAGTGAAAAAATGGGCAAACATTTCACCAAAGAGGATATGCAGTTGGCAAAAATGCACATGAAAATGTGTTCAATATTGTTAGCCACTAGAGCAATGCATGCTAACACCATGATGAGCTATGACTATATACTTATTAGAAGGCCTAAAATAAAGAATAATAACAATACCAAATGCTGGTGAGGATTCAAAGAAACTGGAGCTATCACACATCAATAGTGGGAATGTAAAAGGTATAGCCATTCTGGAAATTCATCGAACTGTTTTTTTTTTTTTCAGATTGTTTTAAAACTAAGCATACAATTACCATACAACCCAGCAATCACACTTCTGGGTATTTATCTGCTATGGTGTGAGTGTGTGTGTTCCCCCAAATTCATAGGTTGACATCCTAACTCCCAATGTGATGGCATTAGGGTAGAGCCCTCATAATGGGATTAGTGTCTTTGTAAAGAGAGCTCCCTCACCCCGTCTACCATGTGAGGACACAATGAGAAGACAGTTGTCTACAAACCAGGAAACAGGCCCTCATGAGACATCAAATTTGCTGCCTCCCTGATCTTGGACTTCCGGCCTCCAGAACTGTGAGAAATACATTTCTGTTCTTTGTGAGTCACCCAGTCTGTGGTATTTTGTTATAGCAGCCTGAATGGACCAAGACGTTATCCCAAAGAAGTGGAAACAAGTCCACACAAAAACCCGTGCAGAGATGTTCAGAACAGCTCTTTGTAATACCCAGAATTGGAAACAACCCAATATCTTTCAAAGGAGGAATAGTTCAACAAACTATGCTACATCTGCACCATGGAATACTCCTTTCCAGGGTAGTCAGTGAACTATTGATTCCTGCAGCAGCCTGGGTGGATCTCAAGGGGATTACGCTGAGTGGAAAAGCCAATCTCAAAAAGTCACATACTGTATGATTACATTTATGTAACAGTCTCTAAAGGACAAATGCATAGAGGTTAGTGGTTTCCTAACCTCTAATGCGTAGAGGCATAAGGGGTGGGGAGTAGGGAGGTGAGCTTGACTACAAAGGGTAGCACAAGCGAGCTTTGTGGTGATGGACCAGTTCTGCATCTTGGTTGTGACGGTGGTTACACAAATCTACACAGGACAAAACTGCATAAAGCTGTACATGCACACATACGCATTCAATGAGTGCGTGTAAAACTGCGAAATCTGACTAAGGTCTGTGGATAGTACTGTTAGCTGCCTGGTTTTGATGTTATGACTTACTTGGGTAAGATGTGACAATTGGGGAAACCAGGTAAAGGGTATATGGGGCCTATCACGAGGAAACATCAGACCAATCCTGCAAATAAGGAACTTTTATTGAAAAGATAGTAAGTGTTACAGCTCTTTTAGAATTTGTCTAGCAGGTTTTCCGGTCCTCACTGGAGGACCTCCCACAAAAAAAAAAAAAAAGAGAGAGAGAGAGAGATTATAGATGAGAGGGAGATGGAGACAGAGAGAGAGAGAGAGAAAATGCTCTAAAAATGTTAATGTCAGGAAAGTTAAAAAAAAAAGAAAAAGTTCAAAGAAATGTTCTAGGTTAAAGAAGACTAGAGAGACATGACAACTAAAGACAATGCTGATCCCAGACTGGAATTATGCTGGAGAGGAAATTCCACAAAGAACATTATTGAGGCTATTGATGAAATTGGCTGAGGGATAGTGTATTAAATTTACTGAAATTGACAACCGTACACTTGGCATTCTTCCGTAAAGCAGAGCCCCCCCTCCTCTCCCCTTTGTTTACCTAGTTATCTATTTTTCACCAGTATGGACTCATGACTCCTGCTTCCTGATGGCTTTTTACATATTTAAATTTTTCGGTCACTACCATCATTCTCCTTTTGATCATCAAATTGTCACAAGTGTAGCTTATGAGAATTCCTTTTAGACTGGCTCTTGTGTCCCTTAATCTTTAATTAATTTTAATTTTTAATCTTTATTTTTTCCTTGCTTTCTTGCACAAAAACATCTTCCAGGCAAACTTGTCCCTTCCTGCCTTCCATTGGAGAAGGGGATTGGGGACCATTTTCTGGATGCCATTTTCTGGATTTTATATAGGGAGGTGACATTGCTGCAAGGCCATTTCAGCAGACAGAGCAGGAGAAGATCACTCTGTTAAAAGCACAAAATTATATTACTGATATTTCCTTCAGTTCTGATATAACAGGAAATAGTCCCAGATCCACAGTCTGTCTTTCGCTTGCTTAAATTACAAATTTGCTTAACAACTTCTCATTTAAAATAATTTTTTTTGAAGAAGAAGATTAGCGCTGAACTAACATCTGCCACCAATCCTCCTCTTTTTGCTGAGGAAGACTGGCCCTGAGCTAACATCCATGCCCATTGTCCTCTACTTTATATGTTGGATGCCTGCCACAGCATGGCTTGACCAGCAGCTGCGTATAGGTCCACACCTGGGATCCAAACCAGTGAACTCCAGGCTGCCAAGGTGGAATGTTCGAACTTAACCACTGTGCCACCAGGCCAGCCCCTAAAAAAATTTTTTTAAAAACCTTCACTTAATATATGGCAAAAAATTAAAATTCTTACGTGTCCACATTCGTCATCTCAATATACCCTTGGGACCTATCATAAGGAAATTATTAGAAATGTAAGCAAATCTTTGTGCATTTCATGATTGCTTTCTTGTCACTTGTATGTATCACATAACCATATCATTTATATGCCAGCCCAAGAACCTTTAAGGATGAAGGGAAGGTGCTAAACTAATGCAATTCCATAATTTCTTGAAATATTTATTTTTGAATGACAAATTTGTTTTAACATGGTGGATTTATAAGAGTTCTAGTCACAAAGTACTCTAAAAAAATAAAATTATGTAGATATTCCAGCTATATCTCTTTGTATCATGCTTTAGAGGTTACTTTACAGAATACAGTATACATCCATAACTTCTCACAATATACCTTGAATTAATGGTACCTCACTTCATGTATAACATAACCTTACAACAATATAATCCTACCTGAAACCCTCCTGTCCTTTCTGCTACTGTGGGCATATATTTTATTTTAAAATGTTATAATCCCTAAATTCATTATTATTAATTTTTCTTAAAATATTAAATTGAGTTTAAAAGCATCTTTTAAAAGACAGGAAAATAGTCTTGTATTTATCAGCATATTTATCGTTTACAGCTATCTTCCTCCTGTTGATCTGAATTTCCATCTGGTATCTGTTCCCTTCAGCCTGAAATTCTTTTATCATTTCTTTTTTTTCCAAAAGATTAGCACCTGAGCTAACCACTGTTGCCAATCTTTTTTTTTTCTGCTTTATCTCCCCCAAACCCCCCAGTACATAGTTGTATATTTTAGCTATGGGTCCTTCTAGTTGTGGCATGTGGGACGCCACCTCAGCATGGCCTGATGAGCAGTGCCACGTCCGTGCCCAGGATCTGAACTGGCAAAACCCTGGGCCGCCGCAGCGGAGTGCACGAGCTTAGCCACTCGGCCACAGGGCCGGCCCCTCTTATATCATTTCTTGTAGTTCAGGGCTGCTGATGGAACATTTTCTCAGCTTTGGCATACTGAAAGTGACTTTATTTTGTTTTCATTTCCAAAAATCTCTGCATATAGAATTCTAGGCTGTCATTGTTTTTCTTTCTGCACTTTAAAGATGTTCCATTTCTTCTGGCCTCTATATTTCTGAGGAGAAGTGAGTTGTCTTTATTCCCCAGTACATAATGTGTCTTTTTTCTCTGGCTTTTTAAAGATTTTTTTATCTTTAGTCTTCAGGAGTTCACATTTGGTGTGCCTTGGTGTGGTTTTTTGCAGGGGGTGGGAAGGGGAAGTAGTTATACTACTTGAGGTTTGTAGTGGTTCTTGAATTAGTGAGTTGATGAACTTGATCAAATTTGCAAAACTGTGTCATATACATGCATTTTTTTCACATATATTATATCCCATTTCCTCCCTCTTCTACCTGGGACTCCATTTGTAAGCATGTTGGACCACTTAGCACTGTTCATCAAAGTTCATTGAGGTCGTTGAAGCCTGGCTCATTTTTGCAGTCTTCTTGATCTCCATGCTTTGGTTGGAATGGTTTCTATTGATTTTCTTCAAGATCATTGATCCTTTCTTCTGCTGCATCCAATCTTCTGTTAAGCCCATTCAGTGAATTTTTTACTTGAGATACTGTATTTTTCAGTTCTAGGATTTCCATTGGGTTCTTTTCTAGTTTTCAAATCTCTCCTGAAATCCCCCTGTCTTCTCTCTTTATATCGTTTGTCCTGTGGACTTCGTAAGCGTGAGTATTGCAGGCATTTCAAATCTTTGATGCTGATCCCAGCATCTGCGTCCTTTCTCAGTCTACGTCAAATGACTAAGTTTGCTTGACTGTGGGTCACGTTTTCCTGATTCTTCACATAGCTAGTGAGTACATTCTTCTGTCAAGGTTTTTTAATTTAGTAAGAACATTGGTTGTATTCCACTGAAGTTAGTGTTCATACTGTCACCACAAAAAGATTTACTTTATCTTCAATATTAAGTTTTAACCTAAATTTACAATAACATGCACAATTATGTCAAATGTTTGGTTTTCTGTGAAATAAACTTTTTAAAGCTTTGTGTTGATTCCATGAATTGGATCAAAAATTGAAACAATTTGTATTAACTAATTTTCTGTTTAGAGGGCATAATGACTCCAACAAAAACTGACATTATTTAACTGATTTTGAAGTTCTTTTTCTACAAATAGAGGTCACATATTAAGAGATTTGGCTTCACTTTTCAAACTTGCAGAAAATCTAGATATAAAAGTGAAAAAGTTAATTTAGAATGACAGCTATTTGGTCTAAGAAGTCATCTTTTCAAAGTGATGTCTAAATGTGGCTTCTGTCATTGTATGTCTTAATTTTTCACCTTTGAGCACCATGTTCTTAAAATAACTACAAACTTTTGAAGCTAAAGATAATGCTTTCTCAGCGTATTTTTTTCTTCTGGGGCCTATGGCCTGGCGCTTTTGTGTGTCTCAGAGGCCATGCCCTGCTGCCTTGCCTTCAATTTATAAAATCCTGAGTTACTCAGAACTCTGTTCACTGCACATTCATCTCACACACCGTGGACAAGCCCACGGCAGCCACTGGAGGTACAGAGGGCATTCTACTGAGCTCATCCCAGCACATTTTAATGTGATTATTTATAATAAGGCAATTAAAAATGTAAAACCCAAGATAAATAATAAGCTACATGGGACTCCAGGACAATAGGATTGTCCTGGGAAAATTGTGACGTACAGTCGCTCTGTTCATACGTACGCTTTGTAGTTATTTTGGAGATATGGCTTTTGCTCACGCTTCACAGTTGCATCCTCTCCCATTTGTTGGTCTGCCTTTTCATCCTCTTTTAAGGTCCATGCCTTGAGCAACTGATGCTTTGAGTACCCCAAGTCGTGGATCTGGCCATTGTTTTCTGCGACACTAACTATATTGAGACAACAGCTTCTCGTGTCTTTCCAGGTGTGTGGGGGTAGTCCCGGTGTTAAGATGAGAGCAAAGTGGCCCGTTCTGTGACTTTCAAGGTGCACTGCCATTTCCTTGCATCTCTCTCTTCTGTCAAAACAGATTGCACCCACGGAACTCAGTCGTTCCATAATTGATTATGTACACTACTGTTCATAATAGGCCACTGCAGCTTGTCACTGGGCATGAGTGCTCACAGGGGCGGGGTGGCCCATATGTGTGAATCATGCACCATGTGCGCATGTGCACTCGGAACAGAATGCATCCCCGTGGCGGCAGATGTCACCTTGCTCAGCGGGAACCTCCGTCTCCAAGAGGCTTTTACAAGTAGACATACATCTTTAATGGAGACGTTAATACTTCATGAGCTTGGAAACATTGCTTGAGAGCAGAGTTTTAGTTGCTTTCCAGTACCCATTAAAATTCATGTGCAAATTATTTGGGGGAGTTTTTTAGTAACTACTCCATTAGTAACTAGTGAAACAGCTGTTCCCCACATGTGGTGGGAAAGTGCTGCACAACCAGCCTGACCTGGTGTAAATCATATCACTCTGTCTAAGTTTTGCAGGGCGGTAGTTAATTATTACAAAGTTGGTAAAATTTGGAACAAACATGCTTCAGAAGGACAAATGTAACTAGTAAATGATTCTCTGGCTTTAGGAGGGCTCGGGCTGATGCTCACAGGAGCTGGTGAAGCCCCATTTTGACAGCTGAGTGTCATGATAAGAGGCTGCCATTGACACTTTCTTTAGGAGTTCACTTCCTCCTGACAGACTGCACAAATGCCAGCCCTGCCTAAATGTACTTATCAGAATAGAAATGTCAAAATCATCCATGCCTGTTACAGTGGCAATAATTCAAATTCAAGCAAACTAAACAAATATTACTGAGCATTTACTGTGACAGACCCAGTGCTGGGGCTGGGGACTCATGTGGGTCAGGTATCTCCTGGCCCTGAAGAAGCTCACAGTCTTGTAGGATCCAAGGAAGCAAAGAAATTACAACACAGTGGTGTAGAGTGTGTGCGAGTAGAGCAGTGAGGCAGAGGTGGGGAAGGCATGAGCAGGAGAAGCTTCTAGAAAACGGGCGGGCTGCTCCACAAAAGGAAGAATGAAGAGAAGCCTGCAGGCGCACTCGGTGGGTGGGCATTCCAGAGAATGAGAACAATATTTGCAATCTCAGATATCTTAAGCCTGTTTGTGAATTAGGGAGGCCCTAGATGAATATGGGAAGGGAGAAGGACATAAACAGAGCATGATCTGATCAAGGAAATAGAAGATGCGAGAAACTCTAAAAGAATTTTTATCAGTTATTTTGAGGGTACATAAGTAAAACAGTTTGAAGACCATTGTTTTAATTACCCAAGTGATGTCTCTGTCAGTCTCAAGCTAGCGACATTTGTCAACGTAATGGTCCCATGGGGGCTCCTGGGGTACTAGCGCCTGTGGGACCTGAGGTCCCACTCCCAAGTCCAGGCAGTATGGTTGAACATACCTGCCCTTGTCCCAAGTCCTTCCCCCAGACCAGGCTCTGTCTTGAATTTTGTGAAAGCGTGGTCTGAATCTGGTTTGCCACCAATGGTGCGATAAGCATCAATTTTCCCATATCTCATAGGCGATGGGACACTGATGCCTACAGGGCAGACACCAGGGATTTGCACACGTACACGTGTCTTGGTCTTGGTGTGATGAACATGGACACACACTCGCCTGTTGAGTGTAAGCTCAGATCTGGTTGGGAAGGGTTGCCATCCCAGCAAGCACAGCAAATTGCCTCGTCCTCTGTCACACTGTTATCACGTGTGGATCCAGAATTGGACCTGAGTCACTAGATGCACATCTTCTGTGTGTCCTTTCTCCCACCAGAGGCTCTAACGTAATTGGAATCAACAACCCAATGGCCCCCACCCCTTCCATTCCCACTTTCATGTAAAAAAAGATTTGAGTAAAAAGTGTGTCACTGCACAGATGAAAATTTGAGGGGACTTATGTGTTACCTATATTTTATCGATGAGAGCAGAGACGATTTGTAGTTGATCTGTGTATAAGTCTTAAGTCTACTTATTGGAAAATTATAAACCAAAATGACATTGATACAATAATGCGCCACTCTATACGGTAAGGTTAACCAAATAAATTTAAATGAATTGCATTAATAGTCATGTAGCAATATTTTCAGTAGTTTAAATGTAAAAAATAAGAACGTCACCAAGTGAAATTCATGACCAACTTAAAACCGCAGTTACCATAAATCATTCCTTCCTCTCCCGTTAGTCATTTCCGCCATGCGCGTGCACAGGAGCAGACCTGCGTCTACGCAGGAGAGTCACAGCAAGTGGCCACTAAGAGAAACGCAAGTTTGTAGAATTTCATGTAATTTTTCTATCAAAACCAAAGAAAGTCCCTGGAAGTAGGGATTAAAGAGGAGTTTGAACTCTGATTCAGGTGGAATGGTGGATTAAGGAGCCCAAATGACCTTCCTAACTGAATCAACTAATACGCTGGATAAAATATAACAATGAAAAATAAAAATTGCAAACAACATTACTTGTACATTGTGAGGGATGCTAAGTGATAAAGCATTCTAAAGTCCTTGAATTATTGGGGTGAAGCTACAGGTATCGACTAATGTTGCACTGTAACGTTAAGTACGCCTGTTAATGTATCTAGCATAAGCAGGAAAAGAAGGGGCAGAGCAAAGAACTTCCAAACAGGAGCTAAGAAAAAAAATGGAATCAGGAAAAGACAAAAGAAAATCAATGAGTCAGATGGCCGGAAAGAGTAGGCAAAAAAAAATACCAATTGTAATAATAAAATTACATACAAATATATGAGTAATCAGAATAAATGCAACTGGATAAGCTGTACAGTTACAAGACAGAAATATCAGACTACATCTTCATAAAATCAGCCTAACAACTGTTGACTTTATGAAGAGACGCAAAAAAACTCAGGGACACAGAGGTGGTCCTTACGCTTGAGGATGCAAAAATGTGCACCAGACAAATGCTAAGCAGAAGAAAGCTGATAAGAGTTATTTAATTACCAGACAAATTAGTTTTTGATAAAAGGTTCAAGTTAGTAAAAAGATGTAACATCTCTAAGCTGTAAGTGCCTGTTAAAATAGCCTCAAATTGTAGAAGGCAAAAATGGTGACAAAACTAGGAACGTCTGACAAAGGCACCATCATAAAGAGGGATTTAAACACTTCCTTTGTTAATAGGTAGATCAAGCAGGCCAAAAAGTCAGTAGGAATGTTGGCGATTTGAACAACAAAATAAACAACTGGCTTTATGAATATTTATAGAACACTGCGCCCAACAATTAGACGATACACATTCTTGTTAAGCGTTTGCTAGCGTCGGTGGATTTCAAGTGGTAAACCCCATTCTCTCACCACACGCTCATTAAGTTCAATCAACGGCAAAAAGAAAATGAGAAAAACACCACACATTTGGAAATAAAACCTCACACACATCTGAAGACTTCATGGATAAACGTAGAAATCACAATGGAAATGAGAAAATACTTAGCACCAAAGGATGATGAGCAAGCCTCTTCTCCCAATTTGTGGGCTGCGGTTACCATATTACTGAAGTGGAGTTTATAGCCTCCGGCGCTGAGTGAGTAGAGGTGAAAGTGCACATAGCTCAAAACAGAGTCAATCTCATCCCAGTCTGTCTAGATCCCCGTGAAACTCCCACATTTGCTGCACCAGAAATTGTAGGTAAGAAGGCAGTGGAGGCCGGTGTCTCACAGCAAATGCGTAGTAGGTAAACATGGTCTATGGAGCAATGATGGGCAAAATACTTACCAACTTGCATGGTACAATGTGGTAATACATAAACAGAAGTTCACTTATGTTTTTTAGATAAAACAATATTACAGTACTTAAGTGCTTACCAAGCAATGTAAATTGGAGTGTAAATTTTTTACTCACTCACTCTAATAATTTCTAATTTTTTAAAAATTTTGTGATAAAAATAGACACAAAATTTGCCGTCTTGACCATGTTCAAGTGCACAGCTACGTGGTATTAAGTACACTCATGTGCAACCGTTACCATCATCTACCTCCAGAACTCTTTCCAACGTTCCAAACCGGAACTCTGTTTAATCACCCATTAAGTAGCAACTGTCTTACCCCCTCCCCCAGCTCCCGGTGCCCACCATTCAACTTTCTGTCTTTATGAATTTGACTGCTCTAGGCACCACATATGAATGGAATCATGTAGTATTTGTCTTTTTGTGATGGACTTATTTCACTGAGCATTATGTCCTCAATGTCCATCCATGTTGTAGCATGTGTTATAATTTCCTTCCTTTTTTTTTTTTTTTTTTTGGTGAGGAAGATTGGCCATGAGCTAACATCTGTTGCCAATCTTCCCCTTTTTCTTGAGGAAGACTGTCACTAAACTAACATCTGTGTCGATCTTCCTCTATTTTATATGTGGGATGCCGCCACAGCATGGCCTGACGAGCAGTGTGTAGGTCTGTGCCTGGGATATGAACCCATGAACCCCAGGCCACCAAAGCAGAGCATGAAAAGTTAATTACTACACCACTGGGCCAGCCCCAGAATTTCCTTCCTTTTTAAGGCTGAATAGTATTCCACTGTGTATATGGACCACATTTTGTTTATCCACTCATCCATCAGTGGACATTTGGGTTGCTCCTATCTTTTGGCTGTTGTGAATAACACTGCTGTGAACACAGGTGTACAAATCTCTCTTTGAGTTCCTGCTTTCAGTACTTCGGGGTATAAACCCAGAAGCAGGATTGCTGGATCATAGGGCAGTTCTATTTTCAGCTTTTTGAGGACCCACCATACCATTTCCCACAGCTGCCGCTCCACTTTCCATCCCGCCAACAGTGCACTGTTTCTTTGATAGGCGCCATCCTAATGGGTGTGAGGTGGTATCTCATTGTGGTTTCTAATTTTTTTAAGAAATTATTTGTTTGAGATTTTGTTCGATGTAGCTGTTATGAGCTAAATGAAGCCATGATTTGACACAGACACCTTTATCCAGCTTTCATCAATTTCCCCATTAACCTACCTGATAGTCATTTGGTGACTTATAGTCACAAACAGGAGAAAATTTCGCAAGATATCATGAAATTGTTCATGATGCTGAATCATTTCTCCATCTCTGTTGCAGGATAACGACCTTTAAAAATAGTCTCATCCCTATAAAACTGTCTGTGATTGTGCATATTAATATTTCTTTTATCAGCTAAGTCTTGAATATCATTATCGAAACATATTTAATTCCCTTATTTTTGTTAGTTTTTATTAACTTTTAAACTCCTGGTTGTGGCAAACATCATTTAGACACGTCTTAGAATACGTTCAATTTAAATGCCTTGAATATTTATTGAATTTATCCTTTTTCTCATCAAGCAAAAAAATGCATTTTTCTGTAATTTATTAGATAATCATGTTACTCTTTTGCATTTGACACTTTTTTGTTTCAATTGTTCTTCTATATGTAATTAGTTGGTTTAAGCTGGTTGGGATACGCAGCAGCAGAAGTCCGTGGCTGAGGACAAGGCTTGCCTCTCACCCCGCCATGTCTCCTGTGACCTGGGTGCTGCTGGCTCAAGGTCTCACTCACCCTGGAACCAGTGGCCTGTCTTCCTGCACAGACACTGTTCTGCAGGGAAACCCAACACACAGCTGCTACCAGCACCAGCTTAGAGGGTGCAAGAAGCACAAGGTGCGTGAGAGAAGCAAGTTGCACGATAATAAGGCAGCATGAGTCCATTCACGGAAGGATAGAAGCAGACACAACTGCACAACACGCGGCCAAGGAATCAAATATGAGTGGTGAGCTACGCAGCACAGAGAGGAGGGACTAAGACACAAGCCAGGATGCTGGCGAGTTCCGTGGGGAGAGGTGACACAACGGGGAGAGCCTGGAGGGGTGATGAGGGCACACGCACATCATGACATCAGAGAACTTGCGGGTCACCAGCATGAGCGGTCCACACTCGAATGTCCACTGCCCTCCCCATTTCAGAGTTAGCCCCAAAGGGGACTCATTTCATCACCCAACTTGGAATTCTGGGCTGCTCCTGATTACCTCCAACAAAAGGCAGGATTAATTAGGTTGTTTGGGATTCTCGTGACTCTCTCAGCCCGTGTCACCAGCCTAGGTAATTAAGGACCTGCCAGGAAAAACAAACAAAGAGAAATAAAAACATACCTCAAGCCGTGGAATGGCTTCACCCACGAGGTTGGATTACGATGTTTAATTTTTTGGAGCTGTTTCTGTTGCAATAGAAATAAATAATGAAATTAATGAGACACATGACTGTGGCCTTTGAAAGCAGCCCAGCCCCCAGTCCCACTCTGCAGTCAGCATCTCTGTGGGGTCTCCAGGGCACCAGCTCCCGGATCCGCCCTGGGTCAACCCAGGGCCACGGGCAGAGCACCCCAATGAGGCTGAGGCCTGTGGTTTGTCTCCGTGCTCCTGGGCTGTGCCCGCTGTCTGGGCAGTGGTCAGGGCCAGCAGCCTGCACCTGGTTTAGGAAGAGCACCAGGGCTTAACTCACGTCTTCCTCTTCCTGGGTGGCCTGGCAGGACCCTAGGTTCCTATCTCTGCAAGGCAGCCGTGACGTCCTCCTCGCCTGGTGGTGAGGCCTGGATGAAGGACAGATGTGGAGCCCTAATGGGGTCTTCGTGGGCCTCCCATAGCCTGTGATGAGCTCCCATGACCCATGCCCCCAAATCCACACCCCAGCCAGCCACATGCACTTTGCCCTGTCCAAGGTCCTGGATGCGCCTCACACCCACACAATCTGCCTGGAACACATGTGCCCCGAGCCCACGCCTTGTTCCAGGGACCAGAGCGTGTGTCTGCCCTTCCGCATCAAACACTAACAGCCAACACCTGCTTCAGAGGGTCGGCAGTGTTTTGCATGTATTTGTTCTTCTGCTGGGAGATATGAAGGAAGGGACTTAGAGTGGGGTAAGCTGTACTCACCCCCAGGGCGGGCTCCGGGACTCCCCTCGGCTGCTGCCCCTCCGCCTGGTCTCTGGGGACAGCACCCTCCTGGCCTTAACCAGCCTTCCTTCTGGCAACACTTGGACCACACTGACAGCGAGTGGCCCCTGTACCAGGATGCAACAATGTGCACGGGGTCTGTGGAGCAGTGGGGGCAGCGGGCACAGGGGTGCACACTTGAGCATGAAGGAGTGTGGAGAGGAGGCTTCAGGGGGTAAGGGTGGAGCAGGCTGTCTGCACAAGGCTACAAGCCCCACGGGATATAGACGTGGGAAGCCCCAGGCACAAGAGGCAGGAGCTGTGGCCCTGAAATGGGAGGGCCTCACTCACCCCACGGAGGAGCCTGTGTGCCCTCTGCATCCGGGAGTCTCCTTTAAAGGTCGTGACCTGGTCCATTTTGATGTGTCAGAATTTGTTTAAAATGGAATGTCAAACAAGTCAGCATGACAAGGTGTTAACAGTGTGGTTTATGAAATGACCCCTACCTCAGAGACCATAGGTGCAGCCCTTCAGCAGAGGACCCCAGCACGAGGCCCACTGGGAAGTCTGGAGTGTGTGTGCACTTGTGTATATGTGTGTTCATGTGTGCATGCATGTGTGTGCATTTACATGTGTGTCTCGTGTGTGTGTCGCGCATGTGCCTGTGCACACGAGGACAGGGCACCAAGTTCCATCTGCAGCCACGTCAGCACCTCCTAACACACGCCCGACAAGCATTAGCTCACAACGGCTGCTCCCTGCTCCCACACCAGGGCGTAGTTCTCCTTTTTTGGTGGTTTCCGTGACCAGAAATGAAAGGACACCTTCTTTCTCTGTGGGAAGTTCTCTTAGGAGAGAAAGGTAGAGGCTGAGCCAAGGTTATTTTGAACATCAGAGACACACGCTGAGACGCCCCCATGCTCTGTGCGTGCCGAGAAGCGATGGGAGAGACACGACCAAGGGGCTGCGGTGGGACGTCATCCATCCATCCCACAGCCAAGCAAACCTTAACTACACACACTTTCCTAACTTTGTGAACTTCGCCCGAGTCTGAGAGAGAGGAGGTGACCCCAGGCCTTGTTTTCTTCCTTGTCTCATGACATCACTACGCATGTCTGCTTGGGGCATCAGAGGTGGCAGGACCGGCCACTGCACAGTGAGGATGCAGTGGCCCAGCCTCTCTCTCTGGGCCATGGCCCCAGTGTATGTCATTCTCGGGGATGCCTGTCTCTGGCCCAGCTTTCCTGGTCCCCAAGCCCAGCTTCCTGGCATGCCCCCTGACATGCCCCAGCAGGGACAGCCGACATGGCTCTCAGATAGCAGTCCAGCTCCCAGCCCTGGGTGCTGGCTCTGCCTGCTCCATGTCCCCATCAGCCCCTCCTCGGCACCCACCATCAGACTCCACTCATGGCCATGGCCTCCCTGCCACCAAGGTTACCAGGGGAGGTCTCAATGCCCTGCCACCACAGCGGGGTGGCAGAGCTGCCAGGACATTAGCAGCTGCAAGCCACACAACCCACTCCAACCGCCTGCAAGAAGAAGGACAAGGACAGGCTCACAGCCTAGATGCCTTGGGCATGGGGCTCCCAGCGACACCACAAGGAGCCACTGTCACTGTCACTCTCGCCACCGCAGGCCCTGGGTGGGCTCCTCCCAAGGCCAGCTGACAGCACAGCAGGGCTTTCTCGCTGCCCTTGTCCTGAAGTGGATACATGTGCTATTCTTGCTGCTGTCCCTTAGGAACAAGGAAACGTCCTTACTTCTCCTCACACTCTTTGGCCCCGACCATGTCATGAGGTCACTGCTGACCAATCACTGTTTCTGGGAGGTGGCGCACAGGCCTGATCATCTTAGACTGTGTTCTTGAGGGGCCCCCACGGGGGTGGGGTGACCATGACAGACAGAGACCTGGGCTCACCCTGGAGCTGAGGCAGCTCCCCTGAGCTGCACGAGGAGGGCAGCGGGGATGCCCGACCTGGGAGAAGGGAGACTGTGGCCACAGGGGTGGCTCCTAGCGGCCGTCATCTCACTTGGTTCTCCTGAAAACCCTGAGGGACGTATATGTGGGTTGTATCCCACTTTATATGCATGTTAATCATTTAAGGCAGACTTATTTTGGTATCCCCAGCAGGTCACAGCATCTGCTGTGCCTTTGTGTGAGGCCCTCCCACGCTGACTCTGTGCTGGGCCGTGTGTCTTAGTCAACTCAGGCCACCGTGACAAGATGCCATGGGCTGGGAGGCTCAGACAGCATTTATTCCTCACAATTCTGGAGGCTGGAAGTCCGAGATCGAGGTGTTGCAGGCCTGGTTCCTCCTGAGGCCTCTCTCTGTGGCATGTAGGCAGCCATCTTCCCCCGGTGTCCTCACGTGGTTATCCCTCTGTGCGTCTCTGTGTCCTGATCTGCTCATCTTATAAGGACACAGTCATGTCAGATCAGGGCCCACCCCAGTGACCTCATTTTACCTTAATTACCTCTTTAAAGATTCCATCTGCAAATACAGTCCCATCCCAAGGTGCTGTGGATTAGAACTCCAACATATGAATCTGGGGGACACAATTCGACCCACACCATTCCCATTAGCCTACCTGACCCTCACAAGCAGCCAGGACACATGTAGGGAAGGCGTTATTTCTCCATTTTGTAGGTGAAGGAATGGGGGTTCAAGAAGTGGGGCTGCTTGTCCACGGGCAAAGAGGCAGGAGGGCCAGCCAGGAGATGTCGGCCCCTTCGTCTCCTTTCCAGAGTGTCACCAAATATCAGGACTGACAGGAACATGGACCAGTAGCCTCCGCCACAGCCAGCTGGACTCCGACCCGCCCCTGAGGGTCTGGCGGTCAGGGGCAGGGGGCGGAGAGGGGCTGGGAAAGGCGTGGTTGGAAGGTCCTGGGAGAGGGGAGGCTTTGCCCAGTGACCCCAGCTCTAAGCACCCTGGGCCTCGGCCTGGACGTTTCCAGAAGCACTTGCTCCCAAGAGGACTGTCCTTGCAGCCCTGTGCCCTTCGTCCCACCTGCAGTCTTGTAGCACTTGACTCTCCTCTCGCTGATGTCCCTGCCCCTTCTCAGGCCATCCTCCTCTGTTTCCAGTACAGGCTTCCCTGCCTCATATGCGAAGATGGAGGTGCCGGAAGGAACCGCAGGCTTGCCTCTCTGGCAGCCGGGACGCAGGCGGCAGGAGGTATTTGCCTATGAGGCCGATATGGCACATCAGGAAGTTCTGCTGGTTCTGCCTCCCTCCTTCCTCCCCTCCAGGACTTCACTCCTTTATCGACAGATATTTACCAAGCTCCCACCGTGTGTCACTTGTGCCCTCGTGGCGCTATCCTGAGAGCAAGGGAAATGGACAGCAGGCACGATGCCTAAGTCAGTCACAGAGTGCACCAGACATCGCAAGTGCTGAGGAGCAAGAGCAAGGGGGCAGAGGAGGGCTTGGAGTGTGAGAGTGAGGTGGCCTCCGGGTTTGGGTGCAATTTCAGAAGGGAGCCAGTGACACGGAGAAAGTGGTATTCAAGAAAAGACTTGAAGGGGTCAGACGCCCATCATTCCTTCTGAGATCCCTGTGGCAAATTCCCACAGGCCCCCAAACCGGCAGCTGTGCTCAGAGAGGGTGGGTCACCAGCTTAGGGCCGCGTGACCAGTATGGCCATGTGGCAGATGAAGCAGAGTAACTGAGCAAGAAGTAGGAACCTAAGAAGGATAGGTAATTCTGGAGCTCTCTTCCTCTCTCTCATTGCCACGTGTCTGACATGCTAATGACAATTCAGCAAAGATCTGTATTGTCCATTGTCACTTTCATTGTGATCCTACACGCCATCTCATTAGGTCTCGACTTTTGAAATAAATCCAAAATATGCCCATTTCAGGGACGAACTACAGATGACTCGTTCAATATCGCAACTCTCCTAAGCACTTTCCAAAAAATAGAAGGTGAGCCACAAACAATTCAAATTTCCTGGGACCTACACTTAACAAACACAAATAAAAAATATTTAATAATATATTCAAACTCAATAGATTTAAAATATTATCATTTCAACGTGTAACCAATATAAAATTATTGATGAGATATTTTACATTCTTCGTCATACTAAGGCTTTGAAACCCAGTGCGTATTTTACACAGACAGCACGTGGCGGTGCACCAGCCACGTGTCCAATGGTCACTGGTGACCTTGGCCGTGGCCACTGCATTAGGGAGAGCAGAATGGAGGATGATTCCCCGCTGCGTCAGGCTCTTTGGCTGGCACCGCCCTCGTCCAGCACAAGTTCTAGAGGTGAGGACAAGCCCAAACAAGGGCAGATCCTCTGGGACCCCCCACACGTGATAAGGGGAATGCTGAGACACTGCAGAGGCCACTGAGATGTGAGGGAAAGACGATAGTTTGGACAACAGGACACCTGAATTTGTGTCCTGGTTTTGTCACTCAGTGACTGAGCAGCCATTTGTTTTCTGAATCTCATTTTCCTGCTTTGGAAATTGACATAAGCATCCCTTCCTCTCCCACCTCCCAGGGCTGTTGTGAAGATTAGGTGAGGTCATGGGCATTCTGGTGACAGGGAAGCATCCCGATAGGGAAAGGCCAAATGGCGCATTTCACTGTTCATCTCGTTGCAGCGAACTCATGTCCACACACGTGTATTCGTCCACGCACACCCGCACACACACATGCACACATACGTGCTCTCACTCATGCACATGTGCACTCAACTGCACACACATGTACTTGCCCATGTACACGTGCTGCTGACCACACCCCCGCACACACGTGCTCACATTACCAGGCCCACACACACACACGGCAGAATATGACTGAGCATTTAAAGTGGTTACTTGGAATGAGAATCAACACAGAAATATGTTAAAATGTTAAGTGAAAAGTGCAGAGTCCCAAGTTGTATCAAAAATATGATCAAATTTATGCAAACATATATGTTATGGGTAAGTTGTGTCCCCTAAAAAGATATGCTGAAGTCCTAATCCCTGGGCCTGTGAATGTGCCTTATTTGGGTGCACGTAATAGGGTCTTTGCAGATGTGACCAAGTTAAGATGAAGTCATGCTGGGTTATGGTGGGCCGTAGCCAATGACTGATGTCCTTATGAGGAGAGACAGAGTTGGAGACACACAGAGGCATGAACACACAGACAGAAGGCCATGTGATGACAGAGGCAGAGATTTGGAGCAATGCACCTACAAGCCAAGGAGTGCCAAGAGTGCTGGTAACTGCTGGAAGCTGGAGGAGGCAGGAAGGCTCCTCCCCAGAGCCTCCAGAGGGAGCATGGCCCTGCTCACACCTTGACTTCGGACTTCCTGCCTCGCAAACAGGAGATAAATTTCTGTTGTGTTAAACCACCTGGTTTGTGGTAAATTCTTACAGCAGCCACAGGAAACAGACAACAAACAAGGAGAAAATAGTCTGGAAAAGAATTTTCAGATAAGAAATAAGACAAGAGAGTTTAACCAGGCGACATCTCATGTTCTTTCCATTTCTGCACTTCTATAACCATAACGATCTGAAACACCAATAGACCGCTCCTTCCACTACTTAAACGTTTTCCAAAATCAGCCAAATCACACTGCCGGGCATTATCTGAGGGCTTCTCCCTGCCCAGAGAGGTGCCGTGAAGCCCATCAGATGTGCAAGCCACGGTCTGAGTTTCCAAGCAACTTAGCAAAGATCTTTACAAATAAAAACATGGACCTTCGTGTATTTAATCAGTCCCATTTGGGAAGGCGCAGGAGGTAACTGAGTGTGGAGGAAAAACGCAGAGAATCTCAGAGGGGTTACCTGACCCGGCCCACACGGCCTGGGAGGAGGCAAACACCAGCCTCTGCTGGTCCTCCGGCTGCCCCTTCCTTAGCCATGAGCCCAGGACCCTCCAGGGCTCACATGGTTCAGTGAGCGGTCTACCACATTCACAAGCATCTCCCTGTTTTCTGACCCTCTGGACAATTTTACCAAGTGAAGATGACACCAAAGGAGATGAGAAGCCATAAGACAGGGTGGCCAAGTATAAACCTGAGCCGTGGATACTAAATCAGAAGCAAACTGAGAAATTTGAGGCTTAAAAATTTTGTGTGGCAAGTTGAAGGCCCAGTCTTTGAGGCTCAGACCTCGTGCGAATCCATTTGTGACGCTGGAGCAGTGTGCTGGTCTTTCTACAGGGTTGCTCTGCTGTTCCTCATCTTACCTGGCGTGAGGCAGCAGCCCGTCCTGTAGGCTTGTACCGAGCGATGCGTGGTGATGATCCTTTCAGAAGGTCTTACCCAAGAAATGGCTTTGCTTTTTCATTGTCTTTTCAACTTATTTCTGCCTCTTCCCTGCATGGTTTCTTTTGTTCTAGAAACAGTCTCTATGCAGACCAGAAAGGTGCAAACGCAGCCATTGAGTTCAAGTTCCAGGCTGTGTTCAGATCCTCTGAGCTTCTGTTATTTCATTGTGAAGAGTGACAGGGAAAATGGTGCCTATTTTGATAAATTGTAAGAATTGCAGGAGGAGATGCATGCAGACCAGCATGCCCACACATGTTTGTCTGAGGTACCCCCGTCCTAGTCTTCCTGTCTTAGCATTTTTAAACAGGAGATGGCTACCCTCATCTCCTCTCACACCAGACAAAAATGACGATGGGAGGGGGCTGGCCCCGTGGCCGAGTGGTTAACTT